>NW_026000257.1:183761-186805 GCF_001458135.2 Marmota marmota marmota | reverse complement strand
TGTGGCATAACATTCTAGCAATGTGTTTTTATCTTTGTGTGCTAATAATACATCATCCATATAGTGAAATATTTGTAGTTCAGGATTTTGATTTCTAAGTGGCTGGATTACTTTGTTAACATAAATTTGACACATAGTTGGGCTGTTAGCCATCCCTTGAGGGAGTACTTTCCATTCATATCTCTGATCAGGACCTTCATGATTCAGTGCAGGGATAGTAAATGCAAAATGTGGACTATCCTCAGGATGAATTGGAATTGAAAAAAAAACAATCTTTTGCATGGCAAAAGAATTATGAGCATGAAGTGGGAGCCTGCAGAATGGGAGGAAATCTTTGCCAGCTCCTCTTTTTACAGTTTATATGATCTGCTTTTTCTCTCAATGAATGCATCCTACTTTCCTTTTTTCCCCATGTTTTTTTGTTGTTGCTGTTGTTGAAAAGTGATATTTTAAACATTATAGTAACTGAATACCAGTTCCCGTTAAGTACTGGGGCTTGTTATTACTATTGGTTGTTTAATGACTGGCTTAATTAATTTAATAAAGTGTATTCCACCCGGTAGTGTGAAGTCTTTGATTTTTCTCTTCAGGGAGACCCAGCTTTGGGTATGCACACCATCACCCTAGGATAACAGTGGTTCTGGCAGTGTTCTTAGTAGCTTACTATGACCACACCTAGTGGTTAACATCCACTAATCTAATCAGTTGCTGATTTCTCTGTTGTTTTTGACAATGCTTCCAGGCATCAATTTATCTGCAGACTAATCCAATAAAACTTCTTAAAAGGAATACATCTGAAAGTCAGTGTTTGACCCAGATTTCACTTTCCCTAATCCTCACTTATAAAATGCACAGTCTACAATTTAGCCTGTATTCTCAATGAATCTATAATCCCTTCCTGATTTACCACAATTGCTTTTTTTAAATGCCCTTAGGCCTGAAAATTTCCACACTCTGTTGTAAATGATATCAATTCCTTTGGGAAGAGATCTGGAAGCTATGTTTTATGTCCTACTTGTCTCCTTTGGCAAGTCTGAGTCAGGAATCTGGAGCTGGAAGATGGAGTCAAAGCCACATTTCTGTGTGGCATCCTTGCTTTAAGGAGCTGAGTGCTCAGTGGAGGCAGTTGCCTAAGGCCATATTCACTTGCCTTTCTTGGAATATGGAATCATTGCCTTATGAGCCAAGGCTAGTATGGTCATTGCTCCAAGGCCGAGCCTCTGTTCCCTGAGAAGGGACTAGGGGTAAAAATGTAGTCCCTACCTTACAAGCGCAATCACCTGGAGCTTTAGCTTCAGCAAAAGACAGCTGGGGACAGGCTGAGAAATGCCTATATCCTTCTCCTGGGAGAAAAAGAATGCCATCAACCTGAAAGCTGAGGGTTATTACCAAATTTTCACAGATTTTCAAATAGATTTTTTTTCATATGCTGAATGATTTTAAGGCCACTAATAGAGGTTTTAAATGATTTAAAAAATATTCTCAGGGCTGGAGTTGTGGCTCAGTGGTAGAGCACTTGCTTAGCATGTGTGAGGCCCTGGGTTTGATTCTCAATACTGCACATAAATAAACGAATAAAATAAGGGTCCATCAACATGTAAAAATATTTTTAAAATAGTCTCACCAGTTTAATTTGGAAGGTCTATATATTTGTTCATGCTGTCATGTCTGAAAGTTGATATCCTGAATATTGATATTTTTTAAATCCACACTGATTGTCTCTGTCTTTAAATTTAAATCATTCATATTTAAAGAGATTGTTGATATAATTGGACTAACATTTAAAAACTGCTTTTCATTGTACTTCTTATTTTTTTAATCTTTCCTTCTTTTGCATCCCTTTCTAGTTTTTTCTTCGTTTTTGTACTGGGGAGATAAGCCAGAGGCATTTTACCACTGAGCAATACCCCAACCCTTTCATTTTAATTTTGAAACACAGACTTGATAAGTTGATTAGGACCTTGCTAAGTTTTTGAGACTGGCCTTGGACTTGGATCCTCCTGCCTCAGCCTCTAGAGTCACTAGGATTACAGGCATGTGCCAGCCATTTCAAGTTTTTTTTTTTCTTTTTCTGTTTAATTTTTTATTTTGGTACCGCCTCAGCCTTCCAAGTCACTAGAATTACAGGTGGGTACCACCACAGCTGGCTTCCATCTCCAGTTTTAATTGAGCATTTTATGTTATTCAATTTTCTTTCCTTTTGTAGGATATCAATTATATCTCTTTTAAAATATATAAAGGACTCAAACAACAAAAAAGCACAATCAAAAACTAAAAGTTCTCAAAAGAAGAAATATAAATGGCCTACAAATATATTAAAAATGTTCAATATCTCTAGGAATCAGGGAAACAACAATAAAAATTACACTAAGATTTCATCTCACATCAATCAGAATTGCTGCTATCTAGAATACATATGATAACAAATGCTGGTGAGGATGTGAGGAAAAAGGTACATACATTATCCGTGGGACTGCAAATTAGTAGAACCACACTGAAAAGCAGTGTGGAGGTTCCTCAGAAAACTAAGGATGGAACCACAATATAACCCAGTTATCCCATTCCTTGGTATTTATCCAAAAGAACAAAAATCATAATACTTACAGGCGCATCAGTGTTTATAGAAGCACAATTCACAATAGCCAAGTTATAGAACCAATGCAGGTATCAATTGTGTGTGTGTGTGTGTGTGTGTGTGTGTGTGTCTGTATACATACACACACAATGGAATTTTACTCAGCCACAAAGAAGAATGAAATTATAACATTTGCTGGTAAATGAATGGAGTTGGAGAACATCATATCAGGTGAAATTAAGACAGACTTAGGAGAAGAGGAGCAGCGGCCTGCTGAGAGGCAGAGCCGCCCCCTCCCCCTGTGCTGGCAAGGTAGAGGGAACTGTGACCATCCACAGAGCAGGCCCAGCGGCCTGCTGAGGGGCAGAGCCGCCCCCCACCCCCAGCGCCTGCCAGGTAGGCGGAACGGTGACCACCGGCAGAAAAGGCCCAGTGGCCCACAGCTGAACAGAGCTTCCAATCACTCCTG
>NW_026000257.1:174292-177603 GCF_001458135.2 Marmota marmota marmota | reverse complement strand
ACTAGGATGGCAATTTGTAAATCAATGGATGTGTAACTGATGTGATTCTGCAATCTGTGTATGGGGTGAAGGTGGGAGTTCATAACCCACTTGAATTAAAGTGTGGAATATGATATGTCAAGAAATTTGTAATGTTTTGAACAACCCACAATAAAAAATTAAAAAAAAAAAAAAACTAAAAAGTGGATGCAACCCAAATGTCTATCAGCTGATAAATGGATAAATAAATACAGTGGAATATTATTAAGTAATAAAAAGAAATAAAATACTGATACACTCTAAAAAAAAAAAAAGACAGACTTAGGAAGACAAGGGTCAAGTGTTCTCTCTCATGTCTGAAAACTAGAGCGAAATAAGGGGGGAAAGTGGGTGGATTCCAGAAGAATAGAAGGAAGATCAGTGGAGTAGAGGAAGGGAGTTTAGTGGGAGGGAGAGAGGTATGGAAAAAAGAAGAAAGCATGGAATGAAATTGACAAAATTATGCTATGTACATGTATAAGTATACCACTATAATTTTTACCTTTATATTTATCTATAAAGCACCAATTTTAAAAAACAATAAAAATAGACAAGGATAGTAGAAGGGTAACAGGGGACAGGAGGAGGGGAGGGAAAGAGGAAGACTTAAATGGAGCAAATTATATTCCATACATTTATGCTGATGTCAAAATGGACCGCACTATTATGTATAACCATAATGCACTAATAAAAACATTAAAATATTTTTCTAGTGGCTTTCTTAGAGTCTGTAATATATATTTACAATTTTTATAAGTCTATTTTCAAATAATCTCTACCATTTGATGGTTTAGTGTGGGTACCTAAGAATACCCTTGATTCCTCCTTCTTTCCCTTACAATACTGCTGTCATTCATTTCATTTATCTATGTGCTAGAATCAACCAATATATTATTATTAATATTTTGAAAACTTATATTAGAACATTTAAGAAGACATCTAAAATATTCTATTTTACTTCATCTAATCTTTCTCTAATTATCATCCTTCCTTTATTAATATCCATGTTTCTGATTTATATAATTTTCCTTCTGTGAAGAAATTTTTAATTAATTTTTAATCAATTTTTAGTGCAGACCAATTCCATGAGTTTTTGTTTTGTCTTAGATGTCTTTATTTCTTCTTTGCCTTTGAAGAATAATTTATCTGGGCATATAATTGTAGGTAAGTAGATTTTTTCAACATCTTAAATATCTCACTCTACTCTCTTCTTGCTTGCATGGGTTCTGGTGAAAAATTCAAGGTAATTCTTACCTTTGGTCCTCAATATGTAAGGCATTTTCTTTTACCTAGCTTCCTGCAAGATTTTCTAAAATTAATGAAAGATATCAAACTAAAGACACAGGATGATTAGAGACAAAAAAAATTATCCTAGGTATATCATATTAAAACTGCAGAGCATACAGATAAAGAGAAAAACATGGAGGAAACTAGTATGTCTTATAATACATTAAGATCCATGCCCATTAATTTTTATATTTTGCTTCAATCATCTTTGCATCAACATAATTAGGAAAACTTATAAGGAGATATTTGCACACATTTCAACTCTATTGTTCTCTTTTCATTCCTGATGTTTCAGATTTCTTTGTTTCATAATTTATTTTCTCTTTGAAGAACTTCCTTTAGATTTTGTGTTAGGGCAGACCTGCTCACAACAATTTCTCTTAGCTTCCTTTCATCAGAAAATGTCTTGCTTTCATCTGTATTTCAAAAGGATATTTTTGTTGCACTTAGAATTCTTGGTTGACACTCCTTTCAGCCCTTGAAAAATGCTGTGCCATTACTTCATTTTGTGGGGATGGGGAAGCTGATGAGGATTGTGATGCTGAGCAACAACCCAAGATTTGTACCACTGAGCTACATCATAAGCCTGCCATTTCTTCTTGGCTTTGTGGTTTCTGATGAGAAATTTAATCATAGGCAAAGTGTTATTTCTCTCTAGTCACTTTCAAGACTTTTTTTTGAAGAGAGAAGAAGCTGTGCATTTTTGTTCTTTGTGATATTCCTGGCATCTAGTTCATAAGAAATTATTGATAAGTAATTATTGAATAAATAATTTGATTGCAAGAGTAGCTGTGGACATATTTTGCAGATGATGAGAAGCTTCTCTGCTTGAACTCAAGACAACATCAGTGTTGGTCACCACACGCTTAAAGAGAAAGCCCAGAATCTAGAGAGATCAATGCTATCCTGCTCTGACTAAACTGGGATGAGATTCTGCTCTATCACTAAAAAATTATGAGATGTGGACATCTTTATGAAACTCTGAGCCTTGGATTTGATTTTTTTGGGGGGGGGCAGTTACCAGGGATTGAAATTGGGGCACTCAACCACTGGGCCACATCCCCAGCTCTATTTTGTATTTTATTTAGAGACAGGGTCTCACTGAGTTACTTAGTGCCTCACTTTTGCTGAGGCTGGCTTTGAATTCTCAATCCTCCTTCCTCAGCCTCCTGAGCAACAAGGATTACAGGTGTGTGCCACTGTGCCTGGCTCAGATTTAATTTTTGTAATGTAGGTAAATGATATGCACCCTGCACTTAAAGAAATCAAGAGAGGCAGTGAAAGGTGGTGCTATTGGCACTCTGCTTTCCATACCGGCATAGTGTCAATGGAGCCCAGCATGGAGCTTAACTTCCACAACTACAGACAAATTTCACTGAAGTTTCCTCTTCTGTCTCAACTCCATTCAAAGATATGACATTATAAATGATAGTTATTTTCCCTAACTATTACCTATGGCATGGGAAAAACCTGAGACAAATTAAAACTTAACATATTTGGAGAAAAGAACAATTTGCTAATGGGACAGCCCTCAGAACAAGAAAACTTTCAGAGGCAATTTGTGCAAGCATATTTATGGACAGAAAGTAGATGTGAGGTATAGAAAGATCTTGATTCCTTATAGCTTGGTATTTGTCTCATTTGAACATGGTCTGATCACTTGGCTACCTGTGATTGACTGAAGCTCAGCTTCCGTGATTGGCTGAGATGCAGCTGTTTGTTACAGATGTATATTCCTAAGTTAGGCTTACAATTAGTTTACCTAGTAATTTAGGCTGCAGTTCATTACATATGGACTCAAGGTACAGGGGCATCATCAAGCCCAATTTAGTTTAATTATTTATTTAATTTATATATTTCAAACACTGAAAGAAAATGGGTTCCAACCAAGAATTGTGTATCCAGCGAAATTAAGCTTCAGGATGGAGGATGAAATTAAAATCTTACACGATAAACAAAAGTTTAAAGAATTCGCAGCTAGAAAACCATCTCTTCAAAACATCCTC
>NW_026000257.1:136173-169603 GCF_001458135.2 Marmota marmota marmota | reverse complement strand
ATATATATATATATATATATATATATATATATATATATATATATAATTTTTTGAGTCTCAGGATAGGTCTAGGAAGAAGAACTGGCTGAAAAATATTAAGAAATGGAATGGAAAGTATATGGAACCATATTGGTTTAAAAAGGAAAATAAACCAGGGGAAATAGTGAGCCATAATTAAAATAGAGACTACCTATAATGCAATTCTTGGGATTCTGTAATAAAATATTTCTGGGTTTACCTGGGGCCAGTCATTAAACTTGTGTGGTTCTTAATTTCCTCATTTGTAAAATGGAGACAATAATATTTCCTTTGAAGTTTTCTGTAAGGAATAAAAGAATATATTTATATTCTAAGCACTTATGTGCTTAGTATATTCAAGTTATTGGATTCGTTCTCTTTATATCTATCTGTGTATCTTTTTTAGACAAAGTCATACTTTATTTTAACAGAAAATTTTTTCTTTTCCCTTTAAATATCACAAAATCAGTTGTATGTTAAGGACAGTTTGCTGTTCATCTTCTAAATGTGTGAAGTGCTATGTCATGGTGTGGACAAGTGTCTATGCTCTGTGTCTATAGATGCTTATGCTTTTTAAAGACATTAAAACCCCACTTTCATATTTTAAAAAAGACAAATAAAGAAAAGGCCTTATTTTCTGAATCACATTCTACCTACCTCTAAGCTTTCTTCTCTATGTCTTCTGTTCTTCTTCCTGTTAATGCTAAGGTTTTAGAGACCATTCTGTCTTAGAGCCTAAAAAGGAATCCTGGATCTATCTTTCTTCTGTTATATGTCCTTTTGGCATCACTACTCTGTTCTTGAGGGCTTGGTTTGGGAGTTTTTCTGGGGAAGGTATGTGGGAGGAGAGGGAGCTTGGAATTTGGAGGTTCTCCTCAAAATTGTGAGTTGTGATATGCAGATGTCCCTTTTTTTAGGAGCAGCTGATGCTGATCCTCTCCTGGAACCTCAGAGACATGAAGCTGAATGTCTTCACTTTCAAGGAGAGTAAGCCAAGTTGAACTTATTTTTTTCTTCCTTGTCTTCCATCTGCCTTGCCTCACCAGGCTCAGAATAAAATCTGAGTGATCAAAGCAAGAGAAGTACAAAGTCCCTCTGGGTTCACATTGTAGGTATTTTCTTTTTCTCTAGCTTCAGGAACAGTTCTCTTGGGTTTCTCTGGTGACCCTAGATCAGGAACAATTCATCACTTCAGGAGGTCTTAGGACTGGGAATACTAACCCTAGAACTGGTGGTTGAAACCTTGAAGTGCCCTTAGGATTAGAGGATATCTTCTGTGAGGAGATTCCAGCACTGGGGGTAAGCTACAGTTATATAAATATTTTAAGGTTATTTTTATTTAATAATATTGTTGAGTTACCAGGGAATTCATTTTTAGAATTATCTTGATTTGGTCTTAACAATATTAAATATAGACTTAGTGTAGTGGTGCATGCCTTCAATCCCAGCCACTTGGAAGGCTGAGGAAGTAGGATCCCAAGTTCAAGACCAGCCTGGGCAACTTTGTGAGACTCTGTTTAAAAATAATAAATAAATAAATAAATAAGAAAGAGCTGGGGATGTAGGTCAATGGTAAAGCACCTCTGGATTCTAACCACAGTACCACCAAAAAATAAATAATAACTTATAGGTCATGTGTACATGATAAAAAAAAGCTAAAGAGATGTCATGAGTTACTAAAGCAATAGAAATGATGCCTAACATTATACCGTGAAATGAGAACTGACTTAGTCAGTCTGAAAATGGACAAAGAAAAATGAGTCCAATTCTAGTCCTCCAATACCTCAGAGTTGTCTCAGAATTTGTATTATCACCTGATGCACTATGGCCACAAATAAGAGACAGGGGAAAAAAATCCTACTATACCAACTCCAGATTGGAAGGGATTCTTTTTTTTTTCCTATCAGTGTCAATGACAAGAGTAATTTTAATTCAACAAATAAATCTACTATATTTCATTTGGTATGATGCCCACTGGATTTGAAAAGGACAATGAAATGGGGTCATTCCCCT
Organism: Marmota marmota marmota; assembly: GCF_001458135.2. Classification (NCBI taxonomy): domain Eukaryota; kingdom Metazoa; phylum Chordata; class Mammalia; order Rodentia; family Sciuridae; genus Marmota; species Marmota marmota. The sequence goes on along the minus strand of NW_026000257.1, from coordinate 167,572 downwards.
GAGTGATCTTACAATCTACCAAAAGAGAAAACACAAACAGAAGTGCACCAAAAAGGATATGGATGCTGAATTCAATGTCTGTGCAGAGTAAAGTAGTAAGCAGAGAGATAAAGAGGAGACAGTGAAATACATTGAGAATGTGTGGCCAAAACAGAAGGAGGAAAATGAGGAGAAGCATTTTATTATAAATGAGGAAGGTCTAAATAGTCTTAGTAATTCTTTGGATTCTTTGGTTTACATCTTTGTTTTTTCCCCCCACAGGAGAATGGCTCTGTCCTGGTGTCCTGGTGCCCTTGTGTGTATCCACATAGGAAAAGCCTTGAAACACAGCTAATCAGAGTCCTACAACACCATGCCATCCTCCCACAACACCAAAGAATGGGAAGTCTATAAGAAGTTGCAGTAAAGTCATCTCCTACTCACCTCCTTATCTTCCTTGGAAGGCTGTCTTGAGGAAGTTTCTAATCTCCTTCCTAGTTCTGATAAATTAGAAGACTTTCTGTCCCAGGCATATCGGAATAGAGCTATTAAGTATCAAATCACTTAGCTGATTACTAGATTTCACTTGTCAGTTACAAAGCACCCCACAATTTGTATCGGGGTCTCCTGGCCCATTTATTTTGGTATCATCCTTTCTGGGATGTGACACAAGGATCAAAAGGACGTGGCACCTTTGGATAATCTTCCTTTTATTGTCTATATAAATTAAAATCTGCCTAAATCTAAAAGCAGTTCATTGAATCTTTGACAGTCAAATCAATCAGGCCTTGGCTTGCCCTTGCTTTGTTATTATGTGTGACTTCTACAAATTTGGTGTCCAATTGAGGCCAGCAATTGGTGGTGCCAATTTATTAAAATATCAGGCCATGCGGGCCAGATTAGGAAAAAAGATAGACTCTTTGGCATCTGGTAGCATATGTTCTTACCTGTGTGGTGCAAAAGAAGGAGTAGGGTACTCCTATTGAGATATTACATGGGCCACATTAGGAAAGACAAAACCATCAGTTTGGGGTAGTACAGCCCTAACCTAGAAAGTGGGTCAGAGAGGAGCAAGGGTCTTCCTATAGCAGATTTGAGAGCCCTGCTAGGAACTAAGACTCCCAGGAATCTTGTACTGATACCTGCAAATAAACATTCGGAGGTCAAATAGCTAAAAATAAGATCAAAACCAGTTGTTCAACTAACATTTTGTCCATATTAAAAGTGCATCAAAACTAAACTCAAAGTGAATCACAGACCTAAGAATTAGAACAGAAATCCTGCACCAGCTAGAAGAAAATGTAGGCCCAACACTCCAACACATCAGCTCAGGAATTGACTTCTTTAACGAGACTCCTAAATCTCAATAAGTAAAATAAAAAATCAATAAATGAGGTGGCATCAAATTAAAAGCTTCTTTGGTACTGGGGATTGAACTCAGAGGCACTAGACCACTGGGATACATCCCCAGCCCTGTTTTGTATTTTATTTAGAGACAGGGTCTCACTGAGTTGCTTAACACCTCACTTTTGCTGAGGCTGGCTTTGAACTCGCAATCCTCCTGCCTCAGCATCCTGAGCTGCTAGGATTACAGGTGTGTGCCACTGCACCCGGCCTAATTAAAATCTTAACACCAAAGGGAATGATCAAGAGTGTGAAGGGAGAGCCTAAGAATGGGAGAAAATCTTTACCACCTGTACCTCAGAGGAAAATGAGGAGAAACATCTCATTATAAATGAGGAAGGTCTAAGTAGTCTTAGTAATTCTTTGGGTCACTGGGTTTACATCTTTATAGAAGATATACAAAGAACTCAAAAAACTTAATAACACACACACACACACACAACCCAAATAATCCAATCTTTATAGAAGATATACAAAGAACTCAAAAAACTTAATCACACACACACACACACACACACACACACACACACACCAAATAATCCAGTCAATAAATGGGCAAAGGAAATGAACAGACACTTCTCAAAAGAAGAAATAAAATGGTCAGAAAATATATGAAAAAAATACTCAACATTTCTAGTAATTAGAGAAATGCAAATTAAAAATCTGAGATTTCATCTCACTATAGTCAGAATGGCAATTATCAAGAATACAAGTAATAATAAATGTTGGCAAGGATGTGGAGAAAAGGGTATACTCACATATTCCTGGTGGGACTGAAAATTGGTGCAACCACTCTGGAAAGCACTATGGACAGTCCTCTAAACACTAGGACTGGAACCACCATATGATCCAGTTATCTCACTCCTTGGATTATATCCAAAGGATTTAAAATCAGCATACTACAGTGATGTAGCCTCATCAATGTTTATAGGAGCTAAATTCACAACAGCCAAGCTATGGAACCAACTTAGGTGCTTTCAACAGATAAATGGATAAAGCAAATGTGGTATAAATATAAACAATGGAGTATTACTCAGACATAAAGAAAAATGACTTTAGGGCATTTGCCAGTAAATGGCTGGAAATGGAGACTATCATGCTAAATCAAATAGGCCAGTCCCCAACAGTAAAAGGTCTAATGTTTTCCCTGAATGAGGAAGCTAATCCAAATTGGAGGGGGTGGGGTAAACAAAAGAACAGAAGTGTGATGAGTATAGTAGACAAAGGGGAATGAAGGAAAGGGAGGAAGGATGGAATAGGGAAAGACAGTGGAATGAATCTGACCTATCTTTCCCATGTACATATATGAATACACCACAGTGAATCTCACCATTATGTACATCCACAAGACAATAATTTAAAAAAAAAACAATAAGTAAATAGCAGAAATATTAGTAAAGTGAAGGGAATAGGGGGTGAAAGAAAGGGAGGGGAAGGGGAAGTACTGGGGACTGAATTAAATCAAATTATATTCCATGCTTTTATAATTATGTCAAAATGAACTCTATTGTCATGTGTAACTAAAATGAACCAAAAAATTATAAACACAATAAAAGTGCTTATGTTCATACCCAGAGAATGGCCACTTAAAGCTATAAAAAGTAGCCAATAAGGTGGCACACACCTCTAATCCCAGCCACTTGGGAGGCACTTAAGAAATGCTTGCTTCTGCCAAGTGCGGTAGCTCAGAGGCTAAGCAGGAGGATTGCAAGTTCAAAGCCAGCCTCAGCAACTTAGTGAGGACCTAAGCAACTTAGTGTGACCCTGTCCCTCAATAAAAAATAAAAAGGGCTGGGGATATAGCTCAGTGGTAAAGCACCCCTGGGTTCAATTCCCAGCACTACAAAACAAAAACAAAATGAAACAAAAACTACTTCAAAATGAAAATGCACTTATCTGGCACAAGTTACTCCCTCTGTGCCACCATCTTTTCCATTCCCTGATTTTCCAGCTTGTAACTCCATAGGTGCCTATGTTAAAGCTTTTATTCTTTGTTTTTTTTTTAAGAAAAAAAAATTAAGGGGTTGGGGTTGTGGCTCAGCGGTAGAGCACTCGCCTAACATAGGCGAGGCCCTGGCTTCAATCCTCAGCACCACATAAAAATAAATAAATAAAGGTATTGTGTTCAACTACAACTAAAAAAAATTAAAAATAAAAAAGTGCCTAGCAAAGTTTGTGCAAAACTTTCTATGGAGACAGAAAAAAATTAAGGTAACTTGTGAGTGAGGCTTAAGATAACTCATTGTTTGTACAGTTGTAAAAATATGTAATTGATTTGAAATGGGTTACATGTTCAAATTTTGAGCATTTATAGAATATTAGAAAATTTCTCTGATGTGCAAAGTTTTCACTGTATAATGATGTCTTGTTGGTTGACAAATTAAAGGTCTCACTGGCCTTCGCTGCCTGCCTGTGGGAAAAACTGATAAGCTCCCCCAAAATTCAAGGCCTGCTTGCTAAATAGTTTCTTGAAACAATGTAAGCAACTTCACAACACTGAATCCTTCTGATAGTCAAATAAAAACTGTTGTATTTTGCAAACAAACAAAAAAGACCCCATGTGTTCCTGATAGAGAAATTGTAACTGCTACAATTTAACTGTCACATTACAGGGGACTTTGTCTTTCCCTGTTTCTGACAGATTGACTATGCCATTTTTAACCCCCTTCTCCTGGAAGCCTATAAGATCACAATACCCTTTAAAAAAAGGCAGTGGAGGCTGAACAGCTGACTAGCCAGGAAGAGAACCATGGTGGTCAGTAGCAGATCTGGTTATTGAGGTGTTTGGTGATGAGGGGATAGTTGGTCCTTAACCTCTTGTGAGTTGCAACGATAGAGATAATAGGTAGGGATACCATAAACCTAAAAAATACATACTCCATAGTTGTTTCCTTATATGCTATTAGGAGGGCAAAACTCTTTTCCTTAGCTGGGCATGGTGTTTCACGCCTATAATTCCAGCTATTTGGGAGGCTGAGGCAGGGGAATTTTAAGTTTGAGACAAGACTGGGCAATTTAGCAAGACTCCATCTCAAAACAAAACAAAACAAAACAAAAAAAACACACAAGTTTTCTCTGATCAGTGGGCATAACCACAAATAAAATATACCTTGATAATCAAGGGTACTTAGATCTCAGAGATGAGCTGAGATGTGCTTTTAAAATGAGTTTGAAAGTGAGAGAAAAATCCCACTGAAATGACAGAGGCTTGGCTTCTCTGATTAGTAGATGAAACAGCCATGCCAACTTCAATGAATGAAAAAGAATGGTAATCATTTAGTTACCTAAAGACTGATCCCATGCCAAGCCAGCCTGGTCAAGTGTACATTGGCTGATGAAATTTTCATGGCAGAAGAGCATATTAAGATCAGCTAGGGTTTGACAGAGTGAGTCTTTACATTCATAATGAAACTATGACTTACCTGAGATGAGTTTCTGTCATTTAATAAACACTCATGAATGAGGTTAGGTGATGCTTTAATTTCCCGAAAGACTAATGTAACTGCAGTCTGGATTTATAAGGAGAACATGTGCTCTCAGATGATCAGATTCTCAACCGGGTCAGATCCACTGGTTTGTTCAGTTAACACCATTAGGCTATTAGGCATAATAAAATATTATCTTGTGTCCCAGAGATAGCCTTGAGAAAAGTACTTAGCTCCTAGGAAACAAACTGGTATCATGAAGCATGGATACAAAACTAGGAAGAGGTCCTTAAGGCTAAGCAGGAGAAAAAGAAGCTAATTCAAGGTCCAGAGCATAGGACCTATGGATCTGGCTCTTAAACTGAGGGGCCCTAAAGAGGGAATTGATAATTTTCCCCTGAGGGAATTTATCAGGCCTTAAGAAGGCCACAAGATAGTGTAGTAGGGCAGTATCCCTGGCCAGCTTTAGCATTTACTATGGACAAACAGGAGGAAACCCAGGAGGATTTAGCTGCCTTCTTGAAGCTTGTGCTTTTCAAACTAATGTTGATCCAACATCTTCAATACCACCTCTTTACCCAGACCTCACCCTCTTCAGGAAAATGTAGAACTAAAGCAGAGATGGAGGTTCCTTCTTCTCTAAGAGGGACCAGAGACCTTATACACTGGTCAAGGTATGTTGAGTGCTTGACAGAAACCACGGTTGCCAAAGTTTTTCAACTCTTGAACTCTGGGACACAAGATACTCCAATGCTGAGAAGTATGCATGTACAGAGCCAGTGTGACAGGCTAAATTATGCACTCCCCAAAAGTGTTCATATCCTAATCCCCAGAAGCTATGACAATAATGTTACATGGAGAAAAGAATTAAGCAGATATGATTAAGAATTTTTGAAGTTGAAAGATTATGCTGAGGGGCTGGGATTGTGGCTCAGTGGTAGAGCCTCACCTAGCACTGGCGGGACCTGGATTCAATCCTCAGCACCACATAAAATAAAGGCATTGTGTTGTGTCAATCTACACCTAAAAAATAAATATTTTTTTTAAAAAAGAAAGATTATGCTGGATTATCCACATGGCCCCACTGTAATCAAAACAGTCATTAAAGTCCTAATAAGAAGGAGGCAGAAAGAGAGAAGATGCTATGCTGCTGGCTTTGAAGGTAGAGACAGGGGCTACAAGCCAAAGAATGCAGGTGGCTTCTAGAAGTTGGAAAAGACAAGGAAACACATTCTCCTTTGAAGTCTCCAGAAGGAATATAGCCTGCCTGACACCCTAATTTTAGACTTCTGACTTCTAGAACTATACAATTTTTATATTGTTTTGAACCACTGAGTTTATGGTAATTCATTGCAGCAGCAATAGAAAATTAATATAACCCCCAAATTAACTTGGTTTGGAAATAAATCTCATATTGGACAATGAACTTATAAAACTTTTAATGTGGGTCCTTTGGGGCCAATACATACTCCATATGTATTTTTCCTGATTGGAAGAAATATTCCCTATGGGGAAATGACACAATTAGTATACAATTAGAAGCCTGCCAGACTTCCCCAGTCCAGCCATGTGGTAACTACAAAGCAATAAGGATACCAGGATGGGAAATGGAGGTCATTATACTTATCAAGGACTAATGGAAGCAGGACTGCTTAAAGAAACTATATAATTTTATACTTGTCTGGTGTGTCTGGTGAAAAATGTCAGTGGTACCTGACACCTTACTTTAGAATACCATAAGCCTCATGCCTACAGTTCCAGATATAGTAATAATGACAGAGCCCATTGTGCAGGACCCTAATGTGCAGTGTTGGACATTTCTGATGGCTTCTTCAGCATCCCACTACATTTAGATAACCAAAACCAAATTTCCCTCATGCAGCTCAGATTAAAATATATGTTAACTAGGCTACAATAAGCAATCTAAACTCTCCCATGATTTCTCACCAAAGAATAGGCCAAGACCTAGAAAAGACTGAAAACTCGTGTGTTTGGGAGAGATAAGGATGGTATACTGCCTTAGATACTGGTCCAATATATGATTCACCAGGACTGGAAGATTAAATCTTATCAAGAATCAGTGGCCAGTTACCAAAGTAAGGTTCTTGGGGTGCCTAAAGAATAATCCTTGAATCTAATAAAGAAAAACTGATGACCTTAAAACCTCCAGCAAACAAAAACAAGGCCCAATACCTGATAAATTTATTCAGTATTGAGGTACTTTATACATGAGGCTCCTGCTTAGCCTATTTCAAAAGATCATTCAACAGTGGGCCCTAGGACCTACCCAGCAAGCTGTGGAGACTTCCATTAGGGCAGTCAGCTCTATAGAGCATTTGGAGCTAAATTATGCAGACTAGAGCTTTTATAAAAATGTGTGTCATTTCTGTCATGGTGTCAAAACAACTGAGAAAATCAACTTAAAGAAGGGAATATTTATTTTGACTCAGTTTCAGAGGTTTCAAACCATGGCCACTGGGCTTTATTGTTTCCAAGCCTGTGGGTACAGCATTAGAGTGGAGTGGGAATGGCAGAACTCAGCTTTGTTAGGCCCCACTCCTTAACTATCTACTACCTTCCCATAGTGCCATCAGCTGAGGACCAAACCTTCAACATATGAGCCTTTGGGGGACATTCCAGTTATGTTTGTGATGATCTCATCCAGTGTTAAGACAAACAAAGAGTTTTGGTATAAGACACTAGCAGTACAATGAGATATCTGATGGTGTGGTGGACCAAAGACTCTGACACTGCTTTTATTTTTAGTGGTTGATGGACCTTTACTTTATTCATTTATTAATATGCAGTGCTGAGAATTGAAGCCAGTGCCTCACACATGTGAGGGAAATGCTCTACCACTGAGCCACAGTCCCAGCCCCAGACTCTGCTTTTTAAAAATTAGTTTTGGTTACTGAAAGTATTTAAGCCTTGACCTTTCCCTTTTCCCATCTGCCCATATCTGGACAAGCAGATAAGAAACTGAATTTACCCTCCTTTGATGTATTGACCAATTAAATAATACATCAAAATTAGATTAAATGTTTGACATTTATAAACTAGCCTAAAGAAATAGGACCCTGTGGAGAACCCACATCCATGTAAATTAAAACAGGGCTTTTGGGGTGGGGGTTGTGATTAAGTGGTAAAGCGCTCACCTAGCACATGCAAGACCTTGGGTTCAATCTTCAGCACCACATAAAAGTAAACAAAGGTATTGTGTCCAACTAAAATTAAAAAATAAATATTTAAAAAAATTCAAAAAACAGGGCCTTTAAGGATTAAAAGCATTATACAAAGGACTAGGGACATGGCTCAGTGGTAGAATGCTTGCCTAGTATGCATGAGGTCTGGGTTCAATCCCCAATACTGAAAAAAATCATGACCATTATGCAAGACATACTTAAGAGATGGAGGTAATTATCCCCACTGCATCTCCATTTAACAGCCTGGTTTAGCCTATTCTTTTTTTCTCTTTTATCTTCTAATACTAATTTTGGATTTTTTAGAATTTTTCATTTTTTAATTTGTTTTAATTAGTTACATGTTAGCCTATTCTTAAATGTGGTGTAACTTCTTGATGGATTACCACAGTCTTAATGCCATGCACCCACCCATTAAGGCCCCTATGGTTAATATTATAATATCATGGAAATTATTGACTCCATCAAATTGCCAACTGATAAATGTTTTGCTATTATGGATTTGGATAATACATTATTTGGTGCCTATTTCAACAGCCTCAGCCCCAGTTTTCTTTCCTGCTCCACAGGGAAATGCTACACCTTAACCTGGCTACCCAGACAGTACCTCAACAGCTCTGCTACCTCATAAAACCTTTGCAGTCAAGAACTTAACTGTGTCTAACTATCTTCAGGGGTACAGAATTAACATTACATTGATATCATCCTCTTCTAAGCAGATTCCTTAGAAATTGTCACTCAGTACATCCAGTAGTCCCTTGGTATCCATGAGAATTGGTTCCAGGATGCCCACACTCAGGTACCAAAATCCTCAGATCCTCAAGTCATTTATATGAAATTGTGTGATATTTGCATATAACCTACACACATCCTCCCGTATATATTAAATCATCTCATCTCAAGTATACTTACAATACATAACACAATGCAAATCCTACATAAATAATTGTTATGTTGTTTAGGGAATAATGACAAGAAAATAGTCCACATATGTACAATATACAGTTTTATAAAAAATATATTTGATTCACAGATGTGAAAACCATGGATATCAAACCTATTAATTCAAAAGGCTGAAAGTACAAATATTCAAAAAAGAGCTCACAAAAAGGGGATGGCAGCCAAGGACAGTGAGGCATGCCTGTAATCCCAGTGATTCTGGAGGCTGAGGCAGGAGGATTCCAAGTTCAAGGCCAGCCTCAGCAATTTAGCAAGACCTTGCCTCAAAATAAAAAAATAAAATGGGCTAGCGATGTAGCTCAGTGGTAGAGTGCTTAATATGGTTTAGATATTAGGTGTCCCCACAAAAGTTCATGTGTGAGACAATGTAAGAAAGTTTAGAGGTGAAATGGTGGGGTTATGCAAGCCTTAACATCAATACATTAATCCCCTGATAGGGATTAACTGGGTAGTAACTGTAGGCAGGTAGAGTGTGGCTGGAGGAGGGGATTTCATATATTATATCCTTCTTGAGTGGAACTCTCTATTTCCTGGTGCCATGTCCCCAGGTGCTTTCCTCTGTCACACACTTCCATCATAATGTTCAGCCTCATCTCTGGCCCTGAAGAATGGAGTCAGCCATCTATGGACTGATACCTCTGAAATCATGAGCCCTAAAGTAAACTTTTCCTCCTCTAAGTGTTTTTATCAGGACTTTTGGTCAAAGCAGTGAAAAAGCTAACTAAAAGAGCATCCCTGGGTTCAATCCCCAGTAACACAAAAGGTAGGTGGGTTGGCCATTGCCCGGCACATAGCACAAGGCCTCACAACTTTGTTTAAGTTCTTGAAAATTATTTGGTAAACTGAGAGCTGCTCTATCCCTGACATTGTCAAAATATCTACTGAACTTCTTAATAACCACAACATTAAAATATTCCATCATCTTTTATGCCTTTCTGGGTTCTGGAGGTAACATTTCTCACTTAGAAATTTTGCTTTGACCCATGTGTGCCATTATTTGCAAACAGGCTCACCTCAAATGGAGCCCCCTCCCAAAAAAAAGTCTAGAATTTTTTTTTAAATATTACAGTACAATAGGCAATCAAATCAATGTACACCTTCCCTGGAAGGCTTTAGCTACCTCCTTTTATATCCTCATATATTGGAATCTCTGGATTACCTATGATGGCCATCAATTGTCCATTGCTTACTGATTCAAAAATTGCCCTCTTAGACTTCATCTATATGTCTTTAGAGTGGCCACTGCTGTCTATACATGCTGGGAGCCATTAGCCAAGTAGGTATGACAATTTCCTTGCCAGCGTACCCCATGTTGCTTAGTGGAAGGACTCGTGGAAATAGGACATTTTGCAGTGACATTGCATGGAGGTGACCTTGCTCAAGGACCAGGGCGGATTAGGGTGTTCCCGGTTTAGGATAATCGGGTTTAGGGCGTTTAAGGTTTAAGATTATTCTTGCTGGGAATAGGGCGTATCCTGCTGCCTGAATTCCCCTTGAGTTCTCACGGGATTCAGACAGTATTTTTTGGGAGATAGAAGCCCAGTGGAGGTGGATTTGGGCAGAGAACTTGGATTTCCCCAGAACGTGATTGTAGACGGCTGGTGTGAGTTCGGGAATAAAGAGTTGCTGTTTGAATCTACAAGCTGTGTGGTGGCTCGTGATTGTGTGCCCAGCCAGACTGCGGCATATACACTGGAGTCTCTTGGAGAGAGGTCCTTATTGACACTCTGCATGTGATTCTCCATTTCCAGCTAATTCCGCCCAGGGTCTTGAAAGCAACACTCTACAAACTCACCACAGCCACCAAAGCCTCTTTGCTAGTTTGGAGTCAAATCTGGGCCATTTGGCATGTCACACTTATAGTTTGGGAATGGCTTCACTGTTCCTTAGTCCTTTTCTAGATTCTGTGATGCTGGAGGGTTACCCCTTTCCCAGATATGTCAGCTACCAAGGGACTCCTATTAGATAAACTGAATGAAGAAAATGAGAGTTTGTGCACTTTATGTACACATTGTCCCAATTTTACATGGTAGAGCTTAGTGGATTATTGCTACTTGTATTCACTTAATCAGGGCATCTCTAGCAAAGGACTAAACCTAAGGATCAGTACAATGGGCCAAACTTCAGACTATCATCTTAGCAGTGGATGCACTGGCTACAATACAAAGATTAATCAAGACACTCCTAGTTGTCTTTTGAGTTCCATATGTTGTTGATGACCAAGGATTTCATCTCCCTTATTCTGATACACAATGGGGAGCTCTAGTACAAAACATTGGATGGAACTTTCAGCCTCCTTCCATGTCTCAGGCTACCAGAGTACCATAATCACTGATTTAAACTGGTTTAAATCCAATTAGAAAAACATGATACACTTTAGTTGTCAAACATTAGGAGTAAATTGTAAGTCTTTTTTTTAATGTTTGACTGTTGACAGAATTTAAGCCTCACCCCTCCCTCTTCCCTTTCAGGACTACATCTAGATAACCTAGTAAAAACCCTGGGTGCTCTCTCCTTTAATGCCTGGGGGAGTTTCACACCATGAAAGCCCCCAGATGCACCCTGGAAACCTTAACCTGATCCCACAACCCAACCACCATAAAAACTCCAAACCAGTTGGGTGCAGTGGTGCACACCTGTAATCCCAGCAGCTTGAGAGGTGGAGGCAAGAGGACTGTGAGTTCAAAGACAGCCCAAGAAAAGCAAGGCACTAAGCAACTCAGTGAGACTCTGTCTCTAAATAGAATACAAAACAGGGCTAAGGATGTGGCTCGTGGTCTCGTGCCCCTGAGTTCAATCCCTGGTACCAAAAAAAAAATTAATTTCCTTTCCTTGCTCTTTCAAGATGTTTTCAAATCTGCTTTAGAAGCCTGCCTTACTCTCCCCCCCAAAAGCCTCTTAACAGAATAAACTTTTGATCACATGTTAATGTGTATGTGGTGTCATTAGCCTTGTTATCTGAATCAAATTTTGTGGTGGGGACCTTTTCTGTGTCTTGGTAGTGGCCAACAGATGACCAGTGCAGCTAATCTGAATGTTGGTCAGATACCTTGTGATCCTCCAATTTGGTAAGATGGGAGGCTATCAAGCCATCTCTCATTCACTTCCCAATCTCCTTCGGAGACTGTCATGAACTAATTCTCACCACCAATCCATTTCTGATGAGACATGGAGCTGCCTATCTTATGTTCTTCACAATAGAACTACAGAATATAAAACCACTGTCCTGCAGTTTAGACATGGCTCTTCAGCAAGAATATCCTTCAGCTTGCATTAGAATCATCCAGCTTCTTTTGTTTCTTTTTTTAAACTATTTTTTTAGTTGTTGATGGACCTTTATTTCTTTCTTTTATGTGGTACTGAGAATCGAACCCAGTGCCTCACACATGCTAGGCATGCACACTACCACTGAGCCACAACCAAGACTCTATTGTTTCTTTGTTTTCTTTTAGGGTATGTAGGGCAAGGACCTGGGGAGCTTGCCCCTTTGTCTCATTCTTCTTTGCACTGTTAATACAAATACTGAAACTGAATTGTCTAAATCTGAAAGTGCTTCCCTGTATCTATTATCTGTCAAATCAGTTAGGCCTTGGCCTTGTATGTATGATCTTATTACCATATAGTCCTGATTGTTACAATTTTAAAAAATATATATTTTTAGTTGCAGATGGACTTTTATTTTATTCATTTATTTATATGCAGTGCTAAGAATCAAACCCAGTGCATCACACACGTAAGGCAAGTGCTCTACCATTGAGCCACAACTCCAGCCTCTGATTGTTATCTTTTACCCATAAACTAAAACAATGTAATTAATGTACTTGATTTCATTCAATAGTTCTTACAATGACTACTGAGGGCTTATCATGTTCTTCAATCATTTTGTATTTGGGGAGCCTTCACTAAAATATCTAATATAGCTGTGGGGCCAAATTAGCATCTGATGGAATATCATATAGTCCTTTATAAAGCTAAGAAATTAGGACTATATTGGAACTGCAAGATTCTGAAAAAAACATGATTTGTAGATAAAATATTCTCCTGAATTAAAAGAAACTTGGTATAGACCACATCTTATGGTGTCTTGTTCTTCATATTTTCCAGAAAACAAATACTTTGTAAAATAACAAACAACAGCATATGTTTGACAAGTAGGAGTGTGACAATCATTTATATAATAAACATACAAAGATCATGGGTGATATGTTTCAGGCTCTATGTTAAGACTTTGGGGAACAGGGGCGACCCATTTTTTAGTTGTTGATGGACCTTTATTTTATTTATTTCTTTTATGTGGTACTGAGCTGGGCCTCAGACCTACGGGACTTCAGCGTTTGGAATTCAGAAACATTCAGGCTAATGAATGTATTATTTTGATAAGAACTGTGACATAACAAAGCAATGGGTTCCAGGAACACACAAGAATATAATGCTCTGGGAGATCAAGAAGGGCATCTCAGAAACAATGATTTGCTTAGGTAAGGGCTATGAATATCCCCATTTTGCAAATGGGAAAACTGAAGATTAGAGAAGAAGATTAACCTGGCAGAGGCTATGTAACCTCTGGTGAGGCCAGTTTTGACAATGACTTGTTAGGACTCAACTCCAAACCACTATTTGTTTTAATTTACCACTACCATCTACAGATGTCCTGACTATTTGCTTGACTCCAATTTTTAAAATATCTGCTAAATCAGAATTGACTCAAATTAGAGAAAACTATATCCAGGGAAAGACATGAAAGTTTTTCTGGTATATTACTATGCCATCTCATAGGGAAACCTTGGAATTGAAAACTGCTGAGCTATGAGTGGGAAAGATCTCTAAGGTAAACCTGTCACCTCTCCTTTCCCAGGTAAGTTGGTTCTGAGAAACTACTTGCTTTGGGAATTAGAGCACACTTAGATAGCAGAAGGGCAGCTTACTTTCATACCTAGGAAGGGATTTGTCTTCCCTGAAAGGAGCCCCCAATACTGTCCCTACTTTTTTCCTGCTCCTTCTTGACCCACAAAAAGGTGGGATTTCCCCTAGGCCTATCAGTGTAAACACAGCTTCACTAACTCTGACCTAGAAGGTTAGATTTCTAAGGAATATCTGCAGTCTATGAAATACAAATGGCTCACTACAATCAGAAATGTGAACTTCTTACTTTCCTTTCAGCTACCTTCAAATGTAACTTTAATTACTGTGCAACAAACATATCCACACCTATTGTTCCCCTCCAAAAAAAACTATTAAAATGGCATTATTTGGATTTTATAAAATTCCATATACTTGTTTCTTGGAGTTCCTGCCAGTTAGATTTGTCAGATTAGCATGAACTTGACTATAGGTGTTGTCAAAAGCCCTGTTCATCTGACAATCCATTCTCATTTTCCAATAGGTATAAATAAGGACTTAACTTTTCCTATTCCAATGGAACAAATTAAAATAAAAACTCCTAACATTGGAATGTATCACTAGAGGTCTGGGACCACTAGGCATTTCAGGGTATGTCTCCCCTCCCTTTTTGGGCATTTGACCTCTTAGGCCAGAACTGGTACCCCAGAACCCAAAATTTTTAAACAATCTAAAATTTCCCTCCATCTCACATATCAACTTTAATTTAAAGAACTCCAACAACTATTTGTATTAACATTTTATTAAGGAAACTGCCAAACATACAAAATTAGAGAGAACATATGTAATAAGCTATCATTTAAGCATCACCCAGCTTTAGCAATCTTAAAGGCCAATCTTATTTCAATACTTCCAATGGACTTAATATATAGATTTATTAATTTGAAGCAAATCCCAGACATCATTTCAACTGTAAATACTTGGATGTGGATAAGAATTCTTATTTTCTTAATACCATTATCACAACTAATATCATATATCCAGTCAATGTTCAAATTTTCCTGATTGTCTCATAAATATACTCATTTTACAGTTTGGTCAAATAAGGATCCAAATAAGATTCATGCAAATATGAATAAGACTCTTTCAACCGATAGGTTCATCCTCCATCTCTGTGTTTCATCCCTGTAATATATTTACTGAAGAGACTGAGTCATTTGTCCTGGAGAGTTTCCTGTAGTCAGGATTCTGTTGATCTCATCTCTGTGCTGTAGAATAGTATATTTCTCAGTCTATAGTCTATATTTTCTATAGATGAGGAATATTGTCTAGAAGCATGGTTAAATTTAGGTTCAAAATTTTGGCAAATACATTTCAAAGAAGGTGTGGTATACTCACATCAGGAGGTACATAATGTCTGGGATGACTAAGACATAGGAGTAAGAATTTTTTTGCTAACACATCACAACTGCCTTGAAACAGTTTTGTGACACCTGATATACAAAAGCCATATATATGCTAGGCAGATGAGAAGCAGATGTTTTACCACTCAATGTTATTACAAAATATTAAATTATTTAAACAAGTCTTCAGTGATGTCTACCTTATTTCAAGTGATGTCTTGTATGCTAGATATATAAAAAGACTAAAGGAAATAAGTTCCTTGCATTCAATATCATATCTGGTGGGAAATACAGACACATAATTGAAAAAGCACAAAAAGAAGGCCACAGGTGCCGAAATAGAATTCTGTACAGATACAGTGGTAGTGCAACAACCTGGAGAAGAGCCATTGTTTTAACAGAAAAGAAGCGTCCAAAAGCATAGGATGAGCTGTGTTCTTGGGGATGTCAAAGAGCTCACCTGTGCTTCACAATTCCATTCACCATTGGGTTCACACACTTGATTCTTTCAAAGTAAATCTGAACAACATCTATGCCATTCACCTAAAAAAAAACAATTTCATTAATAGGGTTTTACTGGTTATCAGTTCTTCTAGTCAACAAACATTTACTGAGGATCTACTATGGTTCATCAACCACCGGAAAAGACTTCAGTGAATTATCCAGTACAGCTCCACTGTGAGGCCAGACGAGAGCCTGAGGAAATAACAGATTGTCCCAAGTACCAGGTACATTATGAAGCTGATAAATCAGAAATACACTGGTAGTAGACATTTCTAATCTGTGGATCAATGATAAATGTCTCCAGATTCCAGCCACTGTTCTGGGCTCTGAACATATGGGGAAGATTCAGGCTAGGTCCTAGTCCTCAAAGAGTCCATATTCTAATGGGGCAACAGTCAGTCAGAAAGATGATTACAATATTAGAATGATGCTGAAAACATTTGTTTTGCTTGGTGTTTCCACAAAAGTAACTCTGAAAAAGAAAGATCTGGCCAGCTGTTAGTACTACAAGCTCTAAAACAGTATTTTTACCTCTCTTTCCCAATTAACAACTATCGAGGGAAGAAGTGTGCTTTCTTACAAGTCAACTCCATTTAAAGAGAAGTGAGAGAAGGAGCAGCTCCAGATTCTGGGCCCTTTAAGCAATCTTTCCCAGAAGGGCAACCAACATTTCTGGTACTTTACAAGCTGCCTGTTCCTGCTCTTACCCACACTTCAAGCTTTATTGATGTTTCTAAATACAAAAAAAAAAAAAAAAACTCTTTACAATTCTCTCAAGTGAAATCATACAAAATAATTATTCATAGCCACTCTGAACCTCTTACAAGTTATCTGATAAACAGAACATAGGTTTCTTAGAAAATATAATGTTAATCTGTGTCAAGCATATCAAAATACCCTTTACTCTGAAATGTCTTCAAATTGTTTTTAGGATAAGAATAGGCACTTTTCCAGTGTGTGTGTGTGTGTGTGGGGGGGGAATCAGCCCTTTAAAAACGTGCTGAAAAAAATTTCTACTTCATGTATTAAAATTTAATTATTTTTGTTCAGTGCACTTGGATTTTTAGGGGTATGGTATGAACTGAAAAATTTGGCTGTACATTTTTACTGCAATCATCACATAAAAAATGCATATGTGCTATGAAATGACTGTGTAAGGATAAAATACTACCTGTTTACCAAACTTTTGGAGAATGGAGATTATAGACACCATTTGCTTTATCTCTGGTCAATTGTTTTATCCTGCACTATTTGGATTACTCTTTAAAATGAAAGACTACTTGGGTCATTTTCATTTTTTCTAGATTGAACTGCAGAAGTATATTTAACAAGAACCACCTATGTGAATTTGAAGGCATAAAGTGTGCTAGCTGTAAAATGTTCTGTTCCAATTTGGGAATGAAAGTCTTGGAAATTTTACAACTTGCATAAAATAAAGATATCTGGATGCTAAAGAAAATCTTAGCAAGTAGTAATACTCAATCCAAATGTTTCTGAGTAAAAACCAGCAAATCTTAACTAGTTAACAACATTTAAAATTGGTTGTTATCAACACTGTCCTTTTCACATTTGTCAAAAAAATTACCTCAAGAGTAAAAAATTAGATTGTACATTATTATCTCTAACAATGCCAGATATAAGTTAACCTCCCAAGTATTTGTGGTATTTCAGGTGGAGGTAGTTTTATGTATAAAATAAAGTAACAAACTAATAATCCCATTTCTCAGGTGTTACTGTACACTTCAAAGAATTTGATGTTACTGACAATATCTATCAGTCAACGCATATTACTGGATAATTATTGAGAATCATATTCATTGTTTTGGTAAAATTTAGAATATGAAATTATATATTTATCTTAAAGCTCATTTTATAAGCTGTCTCCTAGTCTTCTTATTCCTTTGACAACATTATTTTTGTTAATTTAATGTTCTTTAATTAGATATATTCATATATGGCAAAGAGCTTATTTTTAAAACAGTGGAAACAAAGATTTAAAAAATGATACTCAATTCTGAGTGACTGTGATCTTTTAACAGCTAATCTGTAGAATAACAAAATACTTAATTATTGTTGTCTTTATTTATCATTTTTATTATTGGTCTGTAGAATACTTTAAGAGTTAAGTATTATATAAAGAAAGATATCCCCAGGCATGCACTCTTAACAAAATGGGTGTTTTTCTCAAACATCTCAGGAGAGGAATTTAGATTACAGAGAATAAAAGCCAAAAATTTTAAATATATAGTGAATAATAGTGACCCAAAAGTTTTGAGTGACCCAAAATACCTATCAACAACATTAATGAGATACAAACCTATTGAAGGCTGCCCTAAAAATCAGGCAACCCCAATACCCTCTTCACAAAAGAGGCTTTCTTCTACCTAATTTCAGAGGAGGCTGAGGAAACATAGAAGTTCCAGAAGAAAGACTAATGTATTGTAGATGGGATTTCTGATACCAAGGAAAAAGAGTTTCTCATTTGACACCCCAAAAACTTTGTCCTGTGAAACAAAATACTTATCCTCAGCCTAAAAGAGAAATTGTTCAGGTGTCTTAACAGGTTGCAAAATTTGTAACAGTGAATAACAAAGAGATGTAACACATTCGATTGGGATGCCATCACCCTAAAAGATTCCATTCCTGTGGTTACCACCAGTCAGGGAACTTTAACCTGGTCATCACTAAATTCAAACATGGGAGATGATTTCCATCAAAAACGAGTGCATACTCGGAGAATCCAGTTCTTCCAGGGTGTCCAGAAATGGGCACTGGGCATTGGAAGTCCAGCAGGCTAAATCATACTCTATGAATACAGTTTTCATTATAAGAGGTGGCCATCACATGCGTTTNGGGGCCGCTCGGTCCTCAGCCTCATCTCCCGAGATGAAAGGCACTGGCTGTTGATGGGAAGAGCCCCCTGTCCGCAAGATGACCAGCGGGATTCTTGGCAAGATCATCTTGCTGAGTCACATCATGCGGTTTTCTTTCTTCAACAGGTTCTCCACCTTGCCAGGCGTCTTGCTTGGCACAAGCCTTCCCTTAACGCGTTTCTTAAACCCCTATTTAAGTCGTCTCTAACCTCTCTGATCCTCAGTTTCCTCCCGAGGCCATTTCTCGCCTCCTAGTTCCAAACCTTTCAACTTTCAGTCATAGACACCTCACTACTAGGGAACCACCCCCCGGTGGTCTTGTATCAAATCCCAAGAATCCACACACCCACCCTTCTGTGTCTTTCTTATTCATAAGCATTGCCAGCCTTTGGGGGAAACTTGTGCATGGCGCTCCATGGCAGTCTTCAGGTTTTACAATTTGACTTGAAAAAGTCTGGTATGTGACTCCAGCAAAGCCACTGGGCGCTCTCTCACCTCTGTTTGCTCATCCTGTCCACTTGGAAGAGAAATGGCACCTCACCAGAGGTGCCAGAGTTAGCAGCCTTCAGCCTTCCTTCTCCATGTATTTCTTCTTAGTGTTTCTCTGGTCCCTCCTTCGAGTAATAGCCTCATAGAGAAGCAGTCTGATGTCCCTAACTTTGTCATATTGCATACTAAGGACCTTTGTCTCTCTCTTACAGGCTGCTGACATCAGCCAAGTGTCCCGGGGAGGTCATAGAAACCGACCTTTTTGTTGAAATCATCCCTTCCCTCTCGGGAAGATGGACACTGAAAAGTAAATGGAAACCAGTCATGAAACATTTAGTTTCCAGGCATCTGCTTGATTCCGTGTGTACCCAGAATTGCTAATGAAGATGATGGTCTTTTCCCAGGGACCACAAAAGCCTGAACTATCTAGGGCATGAAGTGACAAAAAGGACTGGGTCATACATGAAGAACCTGATCAAATGAAAACAGTGACTTCAATAAAAATACTGTTTCTACTGATGATATGTTCAAGATGGATGGATGATCAAAAAGTTTTTCAGGGAAACCAAACCTGTTCATTGAAAACAAGCTGGAAAATAAAATCCCTCCGTGCTACCCTAACTCACAACTACACACATGATGTTAAACACCTAGAAAAATTCCATTACAATCGTGATGAACATAAATATGCCTATTATTGTCCACAATACTAAATATTTTTGTAAGTTCTTTCTGGTATGATGAGATTATAAACAATAAAGTCCAAACTGGTGAAATCAATGTTATCATGATTTCCTGACAAAAAGAATATTTTCTTAGGACACACCTCAGGGGAAAAAAATTTACAAAGAAGTTGTTTAATAGAAGAATGAAACACTGATCTTTTGAAGATCTGGAGCTTTCATGCATGCCATCAGGAGAAATGATGACTATCAAACTGGCAGTGTCAACCACCACAAAATGTGAAAAATCCCAAGAGATCCTAAAAAGTATGGTGAGGAGTTCGTAGTGCATGATAGCACTTCTGCTCAGGGCTCTGAAAGATGATTTGAGAAAAGCAACTGGCTCTTCAGCAAAGCTGGCAGATTGGGCT
The DNA here is from genome assembly GCF_001458135.2 of Marmota marmota marmota. Taxonomy (NCBI): domain Eukaryota; kingdom Metazoa; phylum Chordata; class Mammalia; order Rodentia; family Sciuridae; genus Marmota; species Marmota marmota. Next base: position 147,403 of record NW_026000257.1, on the reverse strand, counting down.
GGTGTCTGAGCAGGTATGGTCCACCCAGGCCCCAGCCATGACCCAAGTCTGCTTCACATTGCAGGTCCCATCTCCCTTTGTCACTGGAGGTGCAGTTTTCTAGTTTGTTCCATCCCTTCCACAGAAGACTCTGCTTATGCAACATGCCTCTGCTGGGGACAAATCCATGGCCCGTGAGAGGAACAGGAACATTTGAATGTGGAAAGAGATGCAGGCTGGACTCCTGGTGGCAAAGTCATAGCATGTTTCTGGATAGGGAGTTCCACAACTTACTCGTTTGATACAACAAGGAAATTTCCAGGTTAGGTTTTTTTTTCAGAATTTCACAAAATAATTTTGTCATTCACCCGAGAGGAATGTGGTGAGAATGACCATGATTTAAAAAACTAAATAACTTTTAAGAGTAAAAATCATTTTTACAAGTTCAGCATTGCAGAGTCTGGTTTATTCATATTTAATTGTTTTTCTAAACTGTGTAATTCTGCATCACTGTGGCACTAGACATTTAGGGCAATGAGTGCAGTGCATTCCTGCTGGGCAGTGTCTCCTCTCTCCTTGTTGGTGGGCTTGACCTTGGAACTGTCTCTGTCCACCAGCATAACAACAAATATGAAGTAAACATAGAGTTGAAAAGTGCTTGTACGCTAGGGTTTCTCTCTCTTTTGGCTCTTAAAACCCCATGACAGCAATCTAGGGTAGCTGCATGATGAGAGCCCTATGGCTCATTCATCCCATTTTCCCTAGGTGACACTGAACCAATTGTCCAACATATATCTGAGACCATCCTGGACCATTCAGCCCCAGCAGAGCCCCTTAGCTGACAGGTCCCAGATGCATGTGTAAGCTTTACTGAGAAAGCAAAAGAATCACTCACATGAGCCCAGCTGAAATTGTCAACCTGCAGAATCCTTGGCAATTGTTGCAATTGTTGTTTTAAAGTACTATATTTTGGGGTGCTTTGTCATGCATTAAAATTAGCTGATAGAAAAATTAACCATTAAATTAGATCAAAGTTCAACCAAAAGCAGAGAAATCAATTTTCCTAGAATTCTAACCTTTGCTTAAAGTAGAGGATGTCATTTAACCTTGTTGGAGTCAGAAGGAAAGGGATGAGGTTAAGCCATTTAATCTTTGCTGGTTGCATCTGTGTGTCAAGCTCCCCAGTAAGCCTGTGATGTTATTTAACTGTCATCCCATTAACTCTTAGGGAGGGAGGCAGTTACTATGTCCATTTTATAAAAGGGAACACTGAGGCTTGGTGTGGAGCTTGCATGTTAAAGCAAGGTATCATGTTTCCATAGAGTGCACTGTCACAGTATCACCGTGTCTTGTCAAATGGATTTTTCTGTCAGAGCTGTGGTTTGCTGTGGCCTTCTTTGATGATGTTCAGTGTTGCCCCTTAGGTAAGGTGTTTGCTCAGGATCACTGAGTTTGGTGAAATAAAATGTCCTTCATGGTGTTCTTGTGTACAATAAGTGAAAAGTGTCCTTCCATTTCCAGCAATGAATACCTTTGTCACCTTGTCATGAAACCTAACAATTTGAAGCTTCAGTTTCCCCTGTAAGGTACAATGCAATGCAGTGATACAGAAAAGAAGACACTAATTTGTCATCACTCTAGGCCAGTGTTTAATTATGGATGGTCAGCTGTATTTTATGTACCTAATCTTCATTTGCCAATGAGTCTGAAAATTGAGTATCAACCCCCCCACCAACAGATTCAGAAATGGGCTGATAAAGGTCAAAGCAAGAAACCAGTAAGTGTTGAAGTTAGGATTCAGACACAGGGACTCTCTGGGTCCCAGGGTAACCCTCTGGCACTCACTATGCAAATGTCCCTCCTGTTAAGGCTTGCTGAGATACACAGTGGCCTGGCATTCCCTTTGGTTAAGTCCTCCTCCTCTCAACATTTTGTTTCCACATGGAAAATCCAAGCTCCCAAGGGAATGTCGCATCCATGTAAATTCTAGGACAGCCAGGACCCAAGCTGAGAGGATGTGCTCTGAAACCAAGAAGCCTGGGCCTCATATTCTGCATTTGGCTTAGGAAGGAGGAGCAGATGGGCAACTGACAGCAGCAGTAGAAGCATGCTCATGGGAATTTGGGGGCTTTACCCAGTGAGAAAGCCAAAGAAGCTGGAGGCGCCTCTTCTGTGGCTGCTTTTCTGGAGTACAGCCCTGAGAGAGGGGAACCCTGTGGAAACAACTGTTCCCTGGTATAGACAATGGGAGTGACAGCCCCTGAACTGGACAGTACCCCTAGCTGTGCCCAGCTGTCAGGAGAGGGATCACCAGGACATACCTGACAGACTTTCTGGATATTCAAAAGGGAAACAAAGCCAATGGAAGTGATTGTAGTACTGATCAATGAGGAAAATCATGGCACACAGCACTGCAAATGACCTAGAATTTAAATCTACCCCTCCCTGTAGCTGTGTATCCTTATGCAAGTTAATGTTTTGTTGCCTTGGTTTTTCTGATCTGTAAAATGTGGAAGGTATTCAGGAAGTCAGGAGCACCTACCTCATGACCCTCATCTCTCCCAAAGGGGCTTTTTGGACCATGTGCTCAGTCACCCTTTCACTGGGTTTAAACCACTCACATCTGGTTTTCCAGGCACCTTTCTCCTTGAATTTTACCATATCTCTAATCAAGAGTTCTGGAACATTCCATTGGCATTCTGGTTAGAAGGGAGGATTGGGAGGCAGCATGAAATGTACCTGTTTCCATCTGAGTCAGCACATTGCCTGGGACCTGATGTCCTGCAGAGGCTCAGAAATGTGGTTGGAAAGAAACATTGTGACAGAAGATACAAGGACCGCAAAATATATTCATTCTTGTTCCTATTCTTTGCTTATTAGTGATCGGAAATGAAATATTTGTTACCTTGGGGAAGTTCCCTACGTGCTTTTTCATACTGGGAGGTGATGCGGACTGTGTCCTTGCTATCAACCTCTTCAAGTCTCCAATTCTTGGCTTCTATATGTACAGTAGACACCATTTTTATTTCAAACACAAAAGTACCTTCATAATTCACTAAAAAGTTGCAAACACAAAATGACTGTTATTCAAATTGCCCCCGTGTTTTTCTTGCTCATTTTCTAGTTGAATCACAGGTATAGACAGGATTGCATTTGTGCAGTCATGGCAGAGATGTGCACAGGTCCAAGTGGTTGCCAGGGTGTTCAGTGGAATTGTCCACTTGAGCCCTTCCACTCTCATTCCTAGAATTCTCTGTCTTTGCTCACCACCTCTGCCCCATCCCCCATGACTGTGTCCCTGCTTTCACAGGTGCTCCAGGGTGTGCTGACTGTTGTGCCAGCACCTAACCCTTGTAACTGCCCATCTTCTTTCCTCCGAGGGACATGCTAAATCCTTACAGAAGCCTACAAGGCTCTTTGAAGAGCTGGCACATTTCCTCTTTGACTTTGCCAGTGGTGTGTCCCCTTCGCTCACTCACCTCGGACTGGCCTGGACTCTGCAGACTCTGAGTTTTGTCTGGCAGGTGCCCTCCTCAGTGCCTCTCTTCTGGCCATTCCCTCTGCCTGGAAGTCTCCTCTCTTTTGTCCACCATATCTAGGCCTTGAAGTTCTCAGCTCCCCAGACCACCATGTTGCATATTGTAAATGGCACCCTTCTGTGAAACCTTTTCACTGGTGGTCCTTATCCCTTTATGATGGCCCAAATTTTCTTTTGATCATGGCACTCATCACCTAATGGACTGAATTTACCTACTTATTTTGTTTGTTGTTTTTCCCTTTACTTCACCATGGACCCTGCTAGAGTACAAGCTCTTGAGGTAGGATCTCTATCTCTTGCCTACTGCTGTATCTCAAACACCCAGAATTTGCTGGAGCACATGTGATTTAGTCATCCAGAAAACTACATGTGGGAGGGATGTGGAGGGATGTGTCTCAGTGATGGATTGCTTGCCTAGCAGGTGGAAGGAGCTGGGTTTCATCCCAAGTACCATAAGGAAAAAGATAAAAAGTGAAGGGGATGTAGCTCAGTGCTAGAGTGCCCCTACTTCCCATCCCTGTACCCCTCCCCACCAAAATGTAAGGAAATTCCTTCAGATATATATTGAATATTTTTGCCTCCTCTGCTAGATTGGTCTTGAGTGACAGGTCCACATTTCATTGGTCTTTGTAAACCTACCTACCAGGATGGCCTCTGAGAAGATCAAAATGATAACACTGATGATTTGCTTATTTAATTAATCTTGTAGAGTGATGCTCATTGGGAAAACATTCTCTTTCCAATCTGCAGTCATCCTATCAGCTGCCATCCACATCAGCACCAGATAGCAACCAGGTGTTCCACAAACTGTAGTCAGCTATGAAGGTCTGAGAGCTGGAGGTTGGCCTCATTTTCTGTGGCATCTTGGAAGGCAGAGCCAGCAATTCTTACCATACACCCCACTGTAGGCGATGGATTTTCCTTTATCTGTGCAGAGCACTATTATAATTTACCTATTATATTTTACTTAATTAACATGAATAACACATAATTGTATGATTGAGCATGGTGGAAGCAATGCAATGTTATGAGAGATTTGAACACAACTTCAAGACTGGCACTTAAGTTTAGAACATATATGGTGTACTCTGTACTTTTTTTTATCTCTTTTATTTAGTCCTGAGGAAAACCCATTGAAAGGAAATATTATCATTCCTATTTTATGATGGATGTTGAGATCTGAGGCATTATGCAACTTTCCCAATAACCAAGAGCTCTAAGTAGTCAGATGAGGTGGGAAATTCAGGGCTCTTGGAGGTGACACCCTGCAGCACCTGGAGATCCCACCTGGGCTGGCCCCTGCTTCTCTCTCCCATGCCCTCCCCTCCTCTCACTGCTGGCTCTGCAGCACTTCCATCTCTCTCCACATACACTTTCAGAAGCTCCTCATTCTGGAATGCTCCCTCCAGCTTCTTTGGCCAAATCTTGGTAAATTCCACACTGATTCCTGCTGTAGTAGAGAAGCGGGGGCTGTGTTGGGGCCCTTTGAAGAAACAGATTACTTGTTACAGGTAACTGTTTTCTGGGTTGGATGGATTGATTGATTGATTGATTGATTTTGGTACCAAGGATTGAACCCAGGGGTTGCTTTACCACTGAGTCACATCCTCCACCGTTTTTAGTTTTTATTTTGAGAAGGGTCTGGGTAAGTTACTTGTAGCCTGCATAAGGCTGTCTTTGAACTTGATATATTCCTGCCTCAGCCTTCCAAGCTGCTGGGAATATAGGCATGCACCACGACACCCAGCCCATCTGTGGTTTTGATGAGGATGGATCCTCTTTTCTGAGGGGGAATATCACACTTGGCAGGGTGTCTTCCCTTCCACAAAGACCAAACATGCCAATAGGGAAGACAGGTGTCTTGTTCATGACACTGCTATGTATCCACAGGGCCATGTACAATGAGGCCATTACCTCAGATCAGCATGGGCGTCTGAGGATCACAAAGGACTTCTCAAGTGTCAGATTTATTTGATGATGTCAAGGCAAATACAAGTAATGTTCAGTATCCAAATTCTGGTTGTGAAAATGGTTCCACAGAAAATCTTCAAATGCCACCAAGAAAGTAGGCTGTTTTGGAGAGCAGCTCCTTTGGCACTGTGGCAGCATGGGTGTGACCATGGGCTTCAGGCTGGAATCATTCTCTGGGAATTCAGAGACTGGAAGGAAAATAGCTTTCTTGTTCTCCTTTCCATCTTTCAGGTTATTTAATTCCAGGCAAGCTTGAAAATCACTTATTGCCCTTGAAGTTTTCCCAAAATGCAATGTTAGATTTTGTAGGAGAGGATAGCAATCAGACTCCTAGTTTGTGAACTTTACTTTAGTTCAAATAGCTTTTAGTACCAGCCTACATCTCAGAAGAACCCATCTTGATTTTGTCTGAGATGGACTTCCTGTTTCCTGCAGTCAACAAAAGTCTTTAAAAATCAGTCTTTATTTTTCCTCTTTAAAAAAAGATAAAATAATAGCTCTTTGTGGACCAGCCATATGTCATGTTCTTATCTGACTGATAAATTTAATAAAAAACCCATTATTTAGGTATCTTTTTTTTTTGTACTAGAGATTGAACTCAGGGGCACTATATCACTGAGTTACATCCCCAGTGTTTTTTATGTTGATTTTGAGACAGGGTCTTGCTAAGTTGCTGAGAGTCCCAAATACCCGAGGCCAGACTCAAACTTTTGATCTTCCTGCCCCGCTTCCCAAGTTGCTAGGATTGCAGGCATACACCACCATGCCTGGCTGATTTAAGTATCTTTATGTGAATTTCACAGATGAAGAAACAAAAACTCAGAAACATAGATATATTGCCCATAACTACAAAGCTAGAAGGTGACAGAGCTGGAATTAAAGAAGTACCATCATCACCAATACACTGATACTAGAAGCCATTGAAAAATGAGAGCTGGGATAAAAGTTAGCAGTTCCCTATGTTCCATGAACCATGGTGAGTACCGAGGTTAGAGAGGTCATTGATGCAGCTATTTTTAAAAAATATTTATTTTTTAGATGTAGTTGGACACACTACATTTATTTTATTTATTTATTTTTATGTGGTGCTGAGGATCGAACCCAGGGTCTCACATGTGCTAGACGAGCGCTCTACCACTAAGCCACAACCCCAGCCCTGATGCAGCTATCTTAGTGAAGAAAATAATGCATGCAGATCTTAATTTCAGTGGTTTGTAAAGGCTTGTTAAAGTTGGTTTTTAATGTGATGTTTTACAAAAGCTCACACACATGCGTGTGTACACACACACACACACACACTTTGTAATAGAGAATTCTGGACTGATTGGAGCACAGAGGTGGATGGTGTTGGAGCCCAGCTGACTCTACAGTCTCAAGCAATGCCCATGACAACAGACCCTTTTTATAATAAGTTATTTCAATTTAATTCAAAGTCACTACCTGCCCTTCCCCTGGTTTTGCTTCTGTGTCATTGCCCCACAGGAGAATCCTGGAACTGAAAGCTGCACCTCATTTAAAAGTCAGAGACTGAAAGCCCAGCTCCAGCATGGGAGCCCTTCCTGGGGAGTATAGCCCCATCTTACCTGGCAGTGCCCTTTGTTATTGCTGTCACACTTTAATCTGTTCTTTCTATATTGCAATTAATTTTCATTACACAACATTTAGAATTTTCTGCACTGTGCCTTTGGCTCTGCTTATTTTAATTTGTATCTTAGAGCTGCATGTGGTTATGGCTGAGCCAGAAATTATTCCTCAGTCTCTCCAGTAGGTTGGATAACACAGAAGATTACTTTAACCACAAGAGATTAAATACAATAAGAACTTAAATACCCCATGTATTAGTTTTCTCCTCCTGAATAAAAATATCACCACAAACTTAGTGGCTTAAAACAGAACATATATTTTTTCATAGTTTCCTGGGGTCAGATGTCTAGTATGAATCAATGGAGTTTTCTGCAAAACTGAAACCATGCTGTCAGCCTGGCTTATCTGGAGGCTCTGCAGAAGAAATCTACTTCCAAGCTCTTTCAGGTTGTTGGCAGAATTCAGTTACTTGTGTTTGTATGACTGATCCCAGGTCCCTGAAGCCTCTGTTTGGGAACTTCTTTAAGTTTCTAGAGGCCGCCTGCATATATAATCCTGTGGTTACTCCATCTTCAAGCAAGCAGTGGTGTGCCCAATCCTTTTTAGGCTTCAGATTTGTCTCACTTCTGCTGTTATCCAGAAAAAAAACTTTCCATTTGTAATTAGTTATGGCCCTTTTGGATAATCCAAGATAATCTCCTCATTTGAAGGTCAACTGCTTAGTAACCTTAAGTACATCTGCAAAATCCCTTTTGCTATGTAAGATAGCATAATCCTGGATGTGATACCTTATCATATTCACAGTCTTGGAGATTAAAGTGGATAAATGTGGGAGAATTCTTCCTAAAATTGGATTAAACATCAATTAATTATTAATGGAAGGACTGTTTTATCACCCCAGTTGCCTGTATTCCTGACCACATTGTGTCCATGTTTTACTGAGTTGTATCATGACGTCATGTATTTGTATTTCAGAAAGGTTTGTAACTTTACTAGGCATCTTGATATAGTCTGTAAATTAACATTTATTTTTAGTCCCTTTTATATATAAGTTAGGTGTTCTGTTTTCTTGTTTCTTTACCAATAAATATGGTATTTCCGTAGTTTTTCTTTGCTGGGGATGTACTTCAGTGTTAGAGTACTTGTTTAGTATGCACAAGGTTCTGATTCCCAGGACAATAAGAAAGTTTCATTTTGTTAATTTCATGTTATTTAGTTTTAAGGTTGTGTGTATGAATTGAAAAAGCATGTAATTACAGTTTACATTCTTCATTACAAAGATGAATTTTGCATTTTGTAGTATGTAGTGTCATGTAGTACCTAGTATTTATTCAGTGATTATAATATGGCAATTGGTGTTTAATTATTACAAAATATGCATAACATAAAATATGCCATTTTAATCTTTTTTAGTAGTACAGTCAATAACATTAGGTACATTCACATTGTCGTGATATCATCACCATTATCCACCTTAAGAATGTTCCATAATCACAAATTGACTCTGAAACCATTAAAGAGTAATTCCTGTCTCAATCCTTGATAACCACTATTTTGCATCTGTTTCAATTAATTTGACTATTCTACATATCTCAGATAAGTGGAATCATACAATATCTTCCATTCATATCTGGTTTCTTTCATTTAGCATAATGTTTTTCATGTTCAACCATGTTGTAGCATGTATCAGAATTCCATTCATTTTTAAGGCTAATATTTCACTGTGTGTATAAATCAGTTTATCCATTCATCAATCAATGGAAATTCGGATTATTTCATCTTTTTTTGCTATTATGAATAATGCTTCTATGAACACTTGTACAACAATCTGAGTTCCTGCTTTTAATTTTTTGGGCATGTACCAAGGAGTGAAATTGCTGGATCATATATGGTAATTCTGTGTTTAATTTTTGAGGAATCACAATATTCTTTTCCATAGTGGCCATGCCATTTTATATTTCTTCCAGCAATTTGCAAGGATTTCAATTTCTCCATAGACTCATTGAAACTTGTAATTTTTAGTTTTTAAAACATTTTTAGAATAGCCATCCTAATGGTATGAAGTAGAGACAATTTTTCTGTAAGCTCTTTAAATGCTTATCTCATTTGAATAGCAAAACATCACAAGAAAAGTGTTATTATTAAACCAACTTTTCACATGAAGCAATGGAAACACAGCAGTTAAGTAACTTGTCTAAGATGACATCTTGTGAATGGTAGGCCCAAGACTGTAATCTATGTTTTATGGTTAGCACTGTTACTAACTAATGGAATACAATGTTTGTATTTTATCATCCAAATCAAGACTATTTTGAGAATGAAAGAGGGTGCTATTAAATTATGCCTGAACAAAAGGGGTAATAGAAAAAATTCTTAGACATACAAATACATAACTGACTCTTTTAGTGAGAATTTTCTTGGCTACAATTAACAGAATATCCCTACCTAGTCTGGCTTAATCAAAAGGGAAATTCATAACCTCACAGCATGAGCAATAGCTAATCACTTTTTCTCCCTCTACAAGATTATTACTGTTAGCATACAAACTGGAGTTATTTTTCCTATCTTAAAAAAAAAAACAAAACAAAAATGAAAAATACCTTTTCTCAACTTCACGATCTTTCTACTTACAATTCCATTTATCTTTCCTCGTTACCTGTCCCCCCTTAGCATTCTGGTTGTTTGTTAAATTTCTCCATGTTTCCCAGAGCATTATAATACTATAGCATACAATATAATTTATTGGTTTATTGTGTATATATTTGCACAAAAATTTAAATTCCATCAAGATACAGGCAGTTATTTGTTCTATTTGCTACAGTATCTCTAGGTCCAATAATAACACCTAGCATTAAATAGTCGGTGAATGAATGAACTGAAAGTCAAAGGTAGGGTGATTTCAAAGTATGGGGAGGTCTGTAGCTCAGTTATATATCAAAAGTTCATATTCTTAGTATTAATGTCCTCTGGTCTTGCCGTGTTGCAGCAAATGGCAAGATCTCATTCTTGTTCGTGGCTTAATTATATACCATCAGAGGTGTGTGTGTGTGTGTGTGTGTGTGTGTGTGCGCGCGCACGTGCACATGTACACACAGACACCTTTATGAGCTGATGATTTTTTTTTCTTTTGCGTGTATGTTCACAAAGAAATTGCTGGCTCACATGGTAGTTATATTTTTAACATCTTTAGAGATACCTAGACCATTTTCCACAATGACTGTACCAATCTAAATTCCTACCAGCAGTGCAGAAAAGTTTCCATTTCTCTAAATTCTCACATACACTTCTGATCTTTTGAGTTTTTTTATAATATCCACCCTAATGGGTGTGAGGTGGCATCCCATAGTGCTTTTGATTTGCATTTCCCTGATGATTAATGGTGCTGAGCACCTTTTCATATGCCTCTTGATCATTTTTATGTTTTCTTTGGGAAAAAAATATTCTAAATGAAATAAGACAGACACAGAAAGAAACATATCTCATGATCACACTTACATGTGGAGTTTTAGAAAAAGATGAAATATGTAGATATAGAGAACAAAACAGTGGTTACCAGGGGCAGGAAATGGAGAGGAATTTGAGAGATATAGGTCAGAAGATGCAAAGTAGCAGATATGTAGGATGAGCAAGTCTAGAGATCTAATGTACAACATGAGGACTGTAGGTAATAAAATTATAGTGTATATGGAATTCGTGTTAAATGAGTAGAATTTATATGCTCTTGCCACAAAAATTAAAAATGGGAGATAAGTATGTGAGATGATGGATATGTTAATTTGCTTCACCATAGTAACTTTTAAACTAATTGTATGCATCCGTAACATACAGATTTATTTTCAAATAAATCTTATTGTATATATATATATATATATATATATATATATATATGTTATATTGAAAAATTGTAGATTCTTTCCTTGTCTTTTCTCAGCTGTGCTTAATGCCAAGTCCTCAACACACTGGTCCCAAGATAGCTATAGAAGTTCCAGGCCTCCAATCTAAGCATGGTAACATTTACAGATTAAAATGAAAGATTGAGGAGCCACCGGCAGAAGAGGAGCAGCGGCCTGCTGAGAGGCAGAGCCACCCCCTCCCCCTGTGCCGGCAAGGTAGACGGAACTGTGACCACCCACAGAACAGGCCAGACCTGCTGAGGGG
>NW_026000257.1:124474-131973 GCF_001458135.2 Marmota marmota marmota | reverse complement strand
GGGGTAAAAATGGGAGCTCATAACCCACTTGAATCAAAGTGTGAAATATGATATATCAAGAACTATGTAATGTTTTGAACAACCAACAATAAAAAATTAAAAAAAAATAAAATAAAATGAAAGATTGAGACTGGGATTGTGGCTCAGTGGTAGAGCACTTGTTTTGCAAGTATGAGGCACTGGGTTTGATTCTCAACACCGCATATCAATAAAGAAGTAAAATAAAGGTCCATCAACAACTAAAAAATACATTTTTAAAAGATTTAAAAAAAAAAAACAAAAGAAACAAAAAAAGGAAAGATGTTAATAAGAATCCCTTTTGAAAGAGGCAGGACCCACGACATAATACTTTCCAGAATATATCCTCATCATAAATCCTAACATTTGAAACTGAATTTGGTTTCACAACCAATCCCAAATCAGCATTTACTCAACAAGGATATAGGAATTTCCGTGATTTGTTTAGGTGAATAGGGGGTGGAATAAATAATGGTGAGTCAACCACAATGTCCCCTGAAACACATGAATGCACTGGTGTGGTTGCACTTTTTTTTCTGTGTGTGTATACTTGAAAGGGGGTTGATTTCTCGTACACAATTATTGCAGAGTGAAAATAAACAGGCAATGATTATCAAGGAGCCAGAAATGGGGAGAAGAACTAACATCTCACATAGATACACTTTGTTAATAGCACGAAGCTAATATCATCTAATATGTCCCTCTCACACTAGGTAATAATTTGAAAATAAGACCAGAAATACTCAGTCACTTGATAGAAACTTAACTTTTAGCCATACAGTGCTTAGATGAGTGTTAGCAGTGTTTGAATGGTCATGACCAAACAGTCTTCTTTTGACTAATACATTCTTCAAGTAGTCATGTTATTCAAATCTTGGTTTCTCTGACCTACTGAAAATCCTATTCTTATCATTGTGTTGTTCATTTCAGCCTTTTGTTTGTTTGTGACTGGGGATTTATTTTTATTTTTTATTTTGAGACAAGATCTTGTAAAGTTGTTGAAGGCCTTGCTAAATGGCTGAAGCTGACCTCGAACTTGTGATCCTCTTGTCTCAGCCTCCCATGTTGTTTCAGTTTTGAAATAAAACAAACAAGTGCATAAAATATATAGAAAAAGTTTAATAATGAATAATTATAAAGTAAACATCTGTGCTAACACTACCCAAAACAATGAAATCAAATATAACTAAAACTCCAGGGCCCACTATGTCCCCACTGACTGACCACAGCACTAAATCCTCTCTCAATAGGTATCATTGTTTAGTATCTTTACCAAGCTGATCTTTATAGCTTGATCAGTTAATAAACAACTCTAAACTACCTCGTTTATTTCTGTTTTTTTTTAAAACATTTGTGAATCACATCTCTGCTCTGAGTTTTTAATTTACATTTTAGAGAACATAATTTTTAACTCTAGAGGCTCCTAGAATATTAGTGCAAAGCTTCTTCCTAGGTTAAATAGACAACAAGTATTACTTGGGTCCCTATGGTATACTTGGGTGTGAACTAGGTGTCAACACACACACACAGGGGATAAACCATAGTCACAGCCTTCAATGAAACTATAGTCTAGTTGGGAGAATGGCACATAATGATACATTGGAAGAACCAAATATAGTTCAGGATAGCAGCAAGGCCCTGAGTATTAACAGTGAGATATTTCATGTTACCTCTTATTGGTTTTGTAACTGAGCCTATATATTCATTTGTGAAACAGAGATAGATTTAAAATTTATTCTCCAGGGTTGTATGTGTGTTATACTGTAGGGTCTTAAAAATGGTAAATGCTGTTACTGATACATTGTGTGAGGATAAAAAACAATTAAATTCTAATTATACAACATAGACAACATATATACCTCAGTGTATATTAGATGTCTCTGTGAGAGTATGTTGTTCTAGCCCCATAAATGGACTTTGGTAGTTAAGTGGATTGGTAAGAGGCTAGACATTATATCAGAAATATTTATGGGCAGAAATATTAGTATTAGCAAGCATAATCAGGATAAAAGTTATCTTTTACTGAGAAAATACCTGCCCTCCAAAACAGTCTGACCTCTCAATAACATAGTTATATTCACATCCTTTGAGCCAGAAATGTCTAAATTCATGATGTACATTAAAAGCATAAAATATCCAAAACATTAATGAAAATTAACTTTTATTGAATTATCCCTTGTCCAAAATAATGCTCATAATCTCATTTAATCTTTGCCAGGGCTTTAGGAGCTAAAGCAACTGATGGATTATCCCATTTACAGGTCAAAAGCCTTGAATTCAGAAATTAAGTAACTTTTCTGTGATTATGCAGCTAATAAATGGAGGAACTAGGACTTTAACCCAATTGGCATCCAGAGCCCACATTCCTCCCTGGGAGAGACATTCTTTTTATTTTGAAATAATTTCAAACTTGTAAGTTTCAAGAATAATATAATGTACTCTCTTTTATATTTTATCCTAATGGCACAATATTTAACATTTTACATATTTGTGTTGCCCTCTCTTCCTCTCTATTTCTGTCTCTATTCTTCCTACAGATACAGATACATATAGATTTTTCTAAACTACTTGAAAATAAGCTGTAAACATGTCATTTTATACTTGTATATTTCCACGTTATTTCCTGAAAATATGGATATCCTCTTACATAAATACAGTATAATTACCAAAGCAAGAAATTGACAATGATACAATACTATTAGTTATCTCATTTGAAAACCTTATTCAAGTGTGACCAATTATCTCAGAATTGTCATTTACAGATGTTTTCTAATTTTCTGGTCAATGATCTAGTCCAGGATCACACAATGTATTTCATAATTATTTCAATTTTAGTTTTACTCAGTCTTAAACTAATCCTCAGATATTTTATCTTGCATGACCTTAACATTTTTAAAAAAGAATGGGCGATTCACTAGAGTGAATCCGGGTTAATCTTATTTTTCATGATTACATTTAGCTTATGTTGTTTTTCCTGGAATACACTTTCAGTGAATCATATTAGTTGACACATAATATCTATTTGTTCCAAATGGTAATATCAAATTTGATCATTAGATTAGGGTTGTATTCACCATGTAATATGGCTTGAATGCTTGTGTCCACCCCAAAATTCAAGTTGAAGCCTAATCCTCAATGCAGCAGTATTAAGGTGTGGCTGTTTGTCAGTGATTGAGATAAGAGGGCCCTGCTCTTATGAATAGGACTGGGTGTCCGTATAAGGGGCTTTATGGAGGAAGTTCATCCTCTTTGCCTTCATTATTGTGAAGATGTGGGTGTTTGTCATCTCCAGAGAATGAAGCCATTTCAGAAGAAAATATCAGGCTATTATAAGATACTGAACCTGCTGATCCATTTATTATTATTTTTTTAACTGGGGTCTGAACCTAGCACATTATATCTATTTGTCTGAGCTACATCCCCAGTCCTTTTTTATATTTTATTTTCACATGGGGTTTTGCTAGGTTGCTGAGGCTGGCCTCTAACTTGTGATCCTCTGAGATTAAAAGTGTACACCACACTGCCTTGATCCCTTTATCTTGGAGTCCTAACCTTCAGAACTGTGAAAAACAAGTTTCTGTTCTTTATAAATTACCCAGTCTCAGGTATTTTGTTATGTAGCATGAATGGATTGAGACACCATGCAACTCCAATGTAAAGTTACTATTTCCTCCTATACATGAAATATTTTGTGCAGAAGGAATAAAAAGAAAGATGATAGATATAAAATTTGATATTACAAGTATGTAATATGTGGGAATAGAAGGAAAAGTGTAAAGTTCTTTCTTGTAAGCGGCTTAAAATAGACTATTATGATTATAATTTATTTTATGTAAACACTATGGTAGTCACAAACAAAATACTTATATAAATTACACTAACAATGAACTATCTAGAAAGGAAATTAAGAATATAATCCCACTTGTTATAGAATCAAAAAGAATGAAATACTCAGGAATAAATTTAATCAATTGAGTTAAACATTTGTACACTGAAAATTATAAGACATTGATGAAAGAAATAAGATCCCCAAAATGAAAAAAAATATGTAATCTTCATGGGTTGCAGAAAATATTGTTAAAATGTCCATAATATCCAAAGAAATCCACAGATTCATTGAAATCCCTATCAAAATAACTATGACATTTTTTACAGAGATTGGAAAAAATCCTAAAATTTGTGTATAACCACAAAGATTCTGATAACCTAAGCAATCTTCAGAAAGAACAAAGCTCAAGGCATTATAATCCCTAATCTCAACTAGATTCCAAAGCTGTAGTAATGAAGCCATTATGGTACTGGCATAGAAACAGACACACAGATGAATGGAGAAGTAGAGCTCAGAAATAAACCCATACATATATTGTTAACTAATCTTTGATAAGAACATCAAGAACAGAATACAAAATGGGGAAAAGATAGTCTTTTCAATATGTAGTCATAGGAAATAAGGATATCTACATGCAAAAGAATGAAATTAGATTCTTATCTTACAAAACAGACAAAAATAAACTCAGTGGATAAAATACTTAAGTTTTTGTAAAGCAGCAACTGAGTGTCTGGATGCTGCCCTAGGAACCAGAGTTAATCATAGCTCCTCTTTTCTCTACTTCTGTTGTTAACAAAAAAGACTATCCTTACCATAAAATGGAGACTTAAGCATGCAAAATTACTTGAAGAAATGATGATTTGGATTTCACACGAAAAACATAGGCAAAAAACACACAGGTGAACAAGTTGGACTACATGAAACTAATAAATTTTGCAGAACAAAGGAAATAATTGAATGAAATGGCAAGTTATGAAATGGAAGAAAATATTTTCAAGTCATATGTTTGATAAAGAATTGATCTCCTAGTTGAATTATTACAACTCAATAGCAAAAAAGTAAGTAGCCCATCTTCAAAAATGGCCCAAGTGGGCTGTGGTTTTGGCTCAGTGGTAGAACGCTCACCTAGCACATGCAAGGCCCTGGGTTCGATCCTCAGCACCACATAAGAAAAAATAAATAAACAAAATAAATGTATTTAAAAAATGGCCCAAGTACTTACACAATGGGGCAAAGATCAAATAATTTTTATTTCCAAAGGAGACATACATTGGCCAAGAGGTATATGAAAAGGTACTCAATATCACTAATAATTAGGACCATGCAAATAAAAATTGCAATGAGATATCCTCTCACACCTGATAGAATGACTATTATCAAAAAAATCAAAAGATAACAAGTTTGTCCAAGACATTGAGAAAATGGAACCCTTATATATTGGGGATGTATATTGGCACAACCATTTTGAAGAACAGTATGCAGTTTCCTCAAAAAACATTAAAAATAGAACTAACATATCCAACAATCCCTCTTCTGATATATACACACAGGAAACAATATCACTATATTGATATCTGCATGCCTGTGTTCATTGTACAACTATTCACAATAGCTGAAATATGGAAGCAATCTAAGTATTCTACAAAAAAAACTGAACTTGAACTCCTGGTAACATAAATGGAATAGTGGTTTCCAGTGACTGTGCAGTGGAAGGAAATAGGAAATATTTCTCAAAGGATACAAGTATTCATCAATAAGGTACACAATGGTGAGAATCATTAATGCTAATTGTTTTATATTTGAAATTTACTAAGAGAGTACAAGTCTGAATGATTTTAAAGAGCTTGTTCTGTTTTCTATATTTTCACTTTTCAGAGTGTCCTACAGACAAATGATAAGTGAGCAAAGTGAATTGAGTGGCACTCAAGTTTTAAAAAGGCAATCATGAAGATCAAGTGGCACAGCAATTTACAGAATCCTAGGGAAAGGGAAAGCCAATTAAATTCATTATTTATATTTCATTTTTAATACTTGGAATTACATATTTATTATGTTTCAGTATATTGAACTTTAAACTATTTGCTATAACATAGTTTTGCCTTTTCAGTAGTGCTATATAATTTTCTTTTAAGTTAGTTTATTTGCATCAAAGATGATATAAATTAAATTGTCAAAAAATCAGAATTAATTTTGTGTATGTCATGTCATTACTAAGGTTTTATTACATGAATGACTGAGGTGCTGCTGAAAATTCTGCCTAAGTAATGCTTTTGATGAAAACTTTGCCAGTTACCATGTGGCTGCTATAAAAAAAAAATGTCAGTAAGATTCCCCCAGAAAACCTCACAGTTGCTTAGTAGTTTGCTTGGAACATGATACTCAAAAGCCACACAAATGGTGCCTACAAAAATAGCATCCCGTGCATACCCATGTTCATAGCAGAACAATTCTCTATAGCCAAGTTGTGGACCCAGCTCAAGGCGCCTGTCAACAGATGAATGTATAAGGAAAATGTGGTATATATACACAATGGAATTTTACTCAACCATGAAGAAGAATGAAATTATGGCATTTCCTAGTAAATGGATATAACTGGAGAACATCCTGCCAAATGAAATAAGCCAGACCTAGAAAGTTAGGGTTGAGTGTTTTCTCTCATATGCAGAAGTGTGAGAGAAACAAAAGGAATAAAAAAGGGATCTCATGAAAATAGAAGGGAGAAGAGGTGGAACAGAGGAAAGGGATTAGGGGGAAGGGGGAGGGGAGAGAAAGCAGGGGTATGAGGGAATAAATAAGACCAAATTACACTAAAAGATGGAAAAATGAGTCAATGATATTTCCATTTACTCATGAATGCAAATATCTTTTTCTGCATATTCATATTCCATATTCATTTTTGCATTGCTGTTGATAATTAATAAGATAGCTAACTGTAAAAACAGACCACATTATGCAATGTGCAGGTATGAATATATCACAATGAAGCCTACTATTATGTATAATTCTCTAATAAAAAGAAAAAAATAGTTTATATCAAGTCCCTATTGCAAGAGGATATTTTTCCTATCTGTGGCCTCTTTAAAATGTTAATTTTATGACATAAAATACTCTGTTATGCCTACCCCATTTTCAGAAGTGTTTTGTACTCTGGAATATAAAGACTAATGAAATGTGGTCTGTTACAGTTATGGACTTTATAATCTTGGGTTGGAAGGAGACACATAGGTGAACAACAACAACAACAAAGAACTGTAGACTCTTAAATACAAATCTATTCAGACTACAGTGGGAGTCCAAAGAAGGGACACAGGGGAAGTAGACTAGAGAAATGGACAGAGAATTAGTGTCCCAAGGTACAGGATAAAGTAGAAGAGCTGTCTGTTTCTTGTTATTGTGAGAGTGTTCACTGCACATAGCAATTACTTTCAGAGTTTACATCCATGATTCTGTCAGTGTAAGCCCAAAAGAAGTGTGTTTTTCCCTTGCAAAATAAATAATAAAATTATCAGATATTTTAAAAAGCATTTTGCTTCCTTCATTTATTTATTTAGGTACCAGGGATTGAACCCAGGGGCACTTAACCCCTAAGCCACAGGAAGAGGAAAGAAGGGGGAGGAGGGAAAACAGGAGGAGGAAACAGAAAGTGAAGAGA
>NW_026000257.1:103801-124286 GCF_001458135.2 Marmota marmota marmota | reverse complement strand
GCATTATTTAGTATTACTGTTGAGTGCAATGACTTCCAATTTTGTTCAGCTTAAAGCAAGGCAAAGATCTCCATAAAAAGAAGGGGGAGGAGGAGGAGGAGGAAAAATAAATCATTTTGTGTTTGACAAAATTTCAGCAAATGAAGTCCACTTCTGAGGTCACATCATAGGCTAAAAGATATATAGTTGGTAAATAATCACATGAAAAAGTTCTCAATATATTTTTAATGAAGGAGTTGCAAATTAAAACTATAATGAAATACTGTTATGTTCTTGGAAAGGTTAACACACATACACATGCATGAACACACAAAGCTCTCAGTGGTAGAGCACTTGTCTGGCATGCATGAGGCCCTAGATTCATTCCCCAGCACCCCAAAATTTGACAATACTATATTTTTGCAAGGATATGGAGAAAAAGAAGTTTCACTTTTGCTGATGGGAATGCAAAATGGTACACTCACTCAGTTTGAATGACAGTTTGGCAGTTTCTGACACAAAGTCTTAAAGGTACAAAAATTCTTCCTTTAGGTATTTGGCAATTAATTTGAAATTATATGTTCATATAGAAACCTGAACACAAATGTTTATCACAGCTTTATTCCTAAATGCTCCAAACTGGAAGCAGCCAGTTATCCAATGGATAAGGAAACTGGTATATTCATATAACAGAATATTATCCAGTTACAAAAAGAAGGAGCTGATCATTGGAAGATATGGAAATACCTTCAATGCATAATGCTAAGTCAAAGAAGTCAGTCTAAAAAGACTACATACTATATGATTTCAAATATATGACATTAGAGTAAAGGAAAAACTATAGAGACAGTAAAATGGTCAGTGGTTGCCGGGAATTCAGAGGTGGGAGACGAGTGATAAACAGAGGGTTTTTAGGATTGCAAAAATTATTCTGTATAATACTCTTTGTTGGACATATGACATTGTATGTTTATAAAATATTATACATATATGCATATGTTGAACCACCCTTGAATCACTGGGATAAAACCCATTGATCATTGTGCATTATCTTCTTGATGTGTTTCTAAATATAGTTTGCCAATATTTTATTAAGAATTTTTGCAGCTCTGTTCATCAGGGATGTTGGTTGGTAATTTTCTTTCCTTTATGTTTCTTTGCCTAATGTGAGCATCAGGGTTATACCAGCTTTATAGAATGTATTTGGGAGTGTTCTTTCTCTTTCAATTTCATAGACTAATTTGGAAAGACTGGTGTTAGCTTTTCTTTAAAGGACAGGCAGAATTCAGCTGAGAATCTGCTTTCTTTGTTAGAAGGAATTTACTTGCTGTTTCAATTTTATTACTTGGTAATGGTCTGTTTAGATTTTTTTATATCTTCCTGGTTCAATGTGGGTAGGTCATATGTGTCTAGAAATTTTTCAGTGTCTTCTATATTTTCCAGTTTATTGGTGTATAAATTTTCAAAATAGTTTCTAATGATTCTCTGCATTTCAGAAGTTTATGTGGTTATATCTCCTTTTTTTCACTTTTAATTGCAATACTTTGGGCTTTCTCTTTCGTTTGGTTAGTTTGGCTAAGGGTGTATCAATTTTATTTATCATTTTGAAGAATCAACTCTTCATTGCTCTGATCCTGTGTATTTTTTGTTCTCAATTTTATTAATTTCAGATGTTTTCTTTATTATATCATCTACTGATTTTGGAATTAGTTTGTTCCTCCTTTTCTAAGACCTTGAGGTGTATTGTAGCTTATTTAGTTGAGGTTTCTCTACCTTTTAAGTATAGGTACCCAATACTATAAGATTTCCTTTTAGAAATGCTTTCATTCTGTCCTAGAGATGTTGATATGTTGTATCTCTGTTCTCATTTGTTTCTAAGAATTTCTTCATTTCTTCTCTCACCACTTCTTCCTGGATCCATTCTTCACTTAAAAATATTGTTCAATCTCCATGTGTTTATGTAGTTTGCTAAGACTTACATTTTGACCTAGAATACAGTCTCTTTTGGAAAATGTTCTATGAGATTTCAAGAATAAGGTAAATTTAGCTGTTTGGGGGTGAACTATTCTGTAGATGTCTGTTAGGTCCATTTGACTCATAGTATCATTTATGCTGGGAGTATCTTTGGTGATTTTATGCTTTGATTACCTGTCTTTTGGTGTAAGGGTATGTCAAAATCACCCAGGATTGTTGTATTGGGGTCTGTCTGAGATTTAATGTCAAGGAGCATTTTTAATGTAATTAAGTGCACTGATATTTGTGGCATATTTGATTACTATCATTATATCTTCTTATTGGGTTTGTTCTTGTAGCAGAGTGTAGTTGCCTTTGTTGTTTCTCCTGATTAATTTTTGCCTGAAATCTGCTTTGTTAAATATGAGAACAGCTATTCTTGCTTAATTTTGGACTCCATTTTCATGGAATATTATTTACATCCTTTTACCTTCAACCTGTGGGTATCTTTGTCTGTGAGATCAGTCTCTTCCAAACAGCATATAGTTGGTTCTCTTTTTCTTATATACTTTAATTTAATTTATTTATTTCTATGTGGTTCTGAGGATCAAACCCAGGGTCTTGCGTTTGCTAGGCAAGTGCTCTACCACTGAGCCACAACCCCAGCCCTGGGTCTGTTTTTTTTGATCCATTCTGCTAATCTGTGTCTTTTAGTCAGGCAGTTGAGACCGTTTATATTTAGTGTTTGTATGGATATGTGTTTGTGCTTTCTGCCATTTTGATTTTTTTGCTCTATTTAATTCTGTTTTGATTCTCATTTAGTAGATTATTCTATTGATATTCCTTTATTTGGCAGTTTGGGGTTTGTTTTTGGGATCCTGTTTGAGCAGTCTATCTTTGAGTGTTCTTTGTAGTGCTAGCTTGGTGGTCATGAATTCTTTTAGTGCATTGTTATTGAGGAAAGTTTTTATTTTCTGCTCAAATTTGAAAGAGAGCTTTGCTAGGTAAAGGAATCTTGGCTGGCAATTGCTTTCTTTTATTGTTTGGAATATCTCATTCCAGGCCCTCCTTGATTTTAGGGTCTGAATTGAGAAGTCAGAAGTGACCCTTATTGGTTTGCCTCTAAATGTGACCTGATGTTTCTCTAGTACAACTTTTACAATTCTTCTATTATTTTCTACATTAGGCATTTTGATTATGATGTGTCTTGAGAGATTATGATTTAGTCTATTTGGAGTCCTGTTTACATCCTGATTTAGATGTCTACTTCATTTCTGATATAGGGAACATTTTCTGTTATTATCACATTAAAGATGTTCTTAATGCCTTTAGTTTGTATCGCCATGTTCTCTTCTATGCCATTAATTCTCAGGTTTGGTCTCTTGATGTTGTTCCATAGTTCTCATATATTCTGATCATGTTCTATTATGTTTTACCTTTATTATATTCTGTGTACTCGAATTCATGTATCCTGTCTTCAAGGCCTGAGGTTCTGTCATCAAGCACTGAAGTTCTATTTTATATGCAGTCTAATTTGTTGGTGATGCTTTCAAGTGAATTTTTAACTTGATTCTTTGTGTCTTTAATTTCCAGGAGTTCTGATTGTTTTTTCAAAAGTATTTCTATTTCTGGGACTGGGATTGTGGCTGAGCGGTAGAGCATTCAGCTAGCAAGTGCAAGGCCCTGGGTTCAATGCTCAGCACCACATAAAAATAAGTAAAATAAAGGTATTGTGTCCAACTACAACTAAAAAATAAATATTTTTTTAAAAGTATTTCTATTTCTGTGTTTTTTTATTTCCTGTATTTGCTCTCTTAATTCATTCTTAAATCTTCTTTACATTCATAGAGCATTTTAGTAATCAGTTTTTGGTTGTTTTCACTGACCCACCTTTCCTACCATACCATCCTCTCTCTCTACCTACTCTCCCCTCTCCCCTTAGTGGCCACTACTATGGCTGACAGTTAAGTTAGCACATCTATAGTAAATCATTTCTTATTTTCTGTTCAAAGTTTCTGGCTTTCTGTGTCTCTACAGTTTCTTTTACAGTCCAGTATATAGTTTTGGTGAGTTCCCTTTGTTCCCCATCTTGCTGGGGAGTACTCTTCCTGCTTTATAAGTTTGATGCTGAGGAACTGCTGGAAGTATGCCCTTCTTCTAATCTGCCATCTTTGCTCCTCCTGTTCTGAATTTCTTTCATGGGCAGGAAATACATATTTTTTGTTTCTCTTATTTATAAATAAGCACAAGATTGAATTCATAAGCCAACAGTGTTTTTATTACAGTGATTATAATATACAGTGTGTTTACAAAGATTAGCTGAATAAATGATTTTATGCATCACTTGTGTATTCTAAGGCATATATTAGATGTGCACTATGTGTCTTACACTCTGATTTCAAAAATAAGTAAAACAGGGTTCTTCAAGATTGCTACGTAGGCCTGGGATTATAGCTCAGTGGTAGAGTGCTTGCCTAGCAAGTGTGAGGCACTAGGTTCAATTCTCAGCACCGCACATTAATAAATAATATTATTAATAAATAAATAAAATAAAGGTCTATTGACAACTAGATCCACCTTCTTTTAGCTATGTTTTATGCCAATTTAGCCTATTGTGTTACAATAGGAATTCTTTTTAAAAATATTTATTTTTAGTTGTACTTGGACACAATACCTTTATTTTATTTATTTTTATATGGTTCTAAGGATCAAACCCAGGGCCTCGCATGTGCTAGGAGAGCGCTCTACCACTGAGCCACTACCCCAGTCCCCATACAATAGGAATTCAACGTGGCTTTTTATTGGAATATAATTCACAACCTAAAGATTGACCCTATTGAAGAGCATAATTTAACACATTTTAGTCTTTTCTCAGTGCTATGCCAGCATTACGAATATTTAATTTCAGAAATTTTTATTACCCTGAAAAGAAACGTAATGCCCATTAGCAGTCACTCCTACCCAGTTTGCCAGACCTTGACAAACATTAATCTGCAGTCTGTCTCTATGTATTTTCTTATTCTAGCCATTTCATATAAATGGAATTGAACAATATGTGGCCTTTTGAGTTTGGCTTCTTTTAGTTACATATAGTTTCAAAGGAAACTTTCTATATTACAGCATGTATCATTATTTTATTCCTTTTTATAAAGATTGACACCATTTTTGATATCTCAGTGCTGACAATTTTGAAACATAATCCCTCACCCTTCCTCTTCTGTCTCAAATCTGGAGAAGTTGATGAGAAGGACTGATTTGTTCCTTGCTGTGACACCAAAAATGATATTATTTGAATATGGTTTGTCCCTATAGAAACCTGTTTTGAAATTTAGCCCCATTGTGAAGTATTAAGAGAGTGGAAAATCAATCCCACTATAGTGTTTATAGGTGGCCTTTGGAAGAGACTAGGATTAGATAAACATCAACTATTGAGAGTGGCATACTTTGATAGGGTTTTTTGATGAGGTTTTTTTTGATTAGGTTTTCATAGAAAAGGGAAAATGATCAAGACATACACATATGTGCATATCCTACATCTTGCCTCATGCTGACCTGTGTTACCTTGGGACTCTGCAAGTAAAAAGCTCATCACAAGATGTGGGCTCTCTAACTTGGACAAGAAGTGTAAATGAAAATAAACTTAATTTATTTATAATTTACCCAGTCTGTGTTATTAGCAACAGAAAACAGACTAATTCAAGATGGAAGTTCAAACCAGGGATGTTTGACCTCTCACCTTGACCTTATGTCCTAAAGCCAAGTTTCTCTCTCTACAACTCACAAGCCATTTTCAAGCCTGCTTGAAAGCCACAGTGATTGCCCAAGGAAATCTCATGTGCATAATCATTCTTCTTTTCATCCTTCTTGGTGCGAAATATCCTATTGATTGATAATGAAGCTTCTCCAGAACAAAATTTAGATGGAGATACACCTGCCTCCATGAGGGGCCACAACAATTGATGCAGTAAAGAGCATAGTCTAGATGATGACTACCATTCATGGGGATGGTTATTTTTAATTTTATTTTACTGATAGCTGTTTTATTTGTCTGATAGCAAGGAGGCACTTTTCAGATACTGTTAAGTCTAAGGCCCTTAAACTCTATGATCTTTGAGCTGAGCTTCTTTGTACTGCATTTGGTGAGTTGTACTGAAACTTCTTATAGATTTAACACACCTAAGTTTGGAGATTAGATAATTCACAGGGATAATACTGATGACATCCTCCATAAAGTTGCCTTGTGTCATTTGTCTTGACCCAGACCTACCTGATCTTAGAAAGACTTCAGCATAAACTCTGAATGGTGCTGGGCCCCCCAGGGGAATGAATGGCCATAGTCCTTTAACAGATTGGTTGCCCATCTCAAATAGGCATTGGTCTCCATTGTATAGAGTGTTCAGCTTATCAAAGAGAAGTTATTATAGTGAGAAAGTAATTATTAGAGGGGGGTGGAATGCAGTCATTTGTGACATGCTGAGTTCCACACTCCTATAACCAGGTGACTCACTTGGATCTTTCAAAATGCCTTTGTTTCTGTCACTGCTGCCTATACCTCCTCCACAACAATGATCTTGATGCTGATCATCATAAGAAAATAAAACACCCAAGGCAACCCCATGGCACACCAAGGGGTTAATTCAAACCTGACTTGAGTCATGGGCCTTGAAATCCTATAAAGTAACCATTGCCATGTGGAGGCCATTAACTCTGATGATATTGATATGAGGCTCTCTGGAAGAAGGAA
The DNA here is from genome assembly GCF_001458135.2 of Marmota marmota marmota. Lineage (NCBI taxonomy): Eukaryota > Metazoa > Chordata > Mammalia > Rodentia > Sciuridae > Marmota > Marmota marmota. The sequence goes on along the minus strand of NW_026000257.1, from coordinate 117,610 downwards.
TTTATAAATATGAAGAGAGAATTTCACTCTCCCAAAGCAGCAGGGTGATGATAAGGAAAGGAAGGTAAGAATGGGGAGAGAGGAAAAAAAGAAAAAGAAAACTGGGTTAGAGAAGGGGAAAAGCCTGAAACAAAAGTTTCAGTTTGACAAAATGGGAAATACAACACTTACTAAATGCATTTATAGAAGAAAATGATATGAGGGTGCTGTTGACTTCTGTGCCTCTACAACATAGGTTATGAATAAATTTAATATCTAACACCTGCTGATTTGCACCAACTGGCAAATCTTCATGATCTAATTAATACTGAGGCTCAAATTACTATTATACTTGGGAGCCCCTCTAAATTTAAACCAGGTATGCCCTATAAGCCTCAGGAAAGTTACTGAACATAAAATAGAGGGCAGATACTTATGCTTCATCTTAACTATTATAACTACTGCCTTCCTTAATTACCCATGTAGAATACCACCCATTGCCTAAAATATCCCATAGTGGAAATGGATGATCTGACACAATTGGTTACAAATTAAAATTAAATCCAGTCTTTGGCACTTAAACCATTTCACTTGAAAAAAATTGAGCCCCATGAAACTTCCTCTTGGTAAAACAGTTAATTTTCCCCATTACATGTTAAAATAAAATTGAGACTCATTTTACAAGTCCTAATTGGAGAAAAGGTGGTTACCCCACTACTTCTTCAGTTAACAATCAGGTCTGGCCTATTATTAAACTTGGGAAGTAAGAATGGCACTTCACTATGGATTACCACAACTTTAGTACCATGGTCCCATTCATTAAGGTACCCATAATTAATATTATTAAAATTATTGACTTCATCCAATCAGCAATTGGTTAATAACTTGCTGTTATTGTATTTGGAAACATATTCTCTTCAGTGCTTATTTGAACAGCTTCTCAGCACCAGTTTCCCTTCACCTCCAAAGAGAAATAATATGCATTTATTTGCTATTCATATGATCTCTAAACAGCCTTGATATCATAAAGAATTTTTGTACGTATGTTTATAAAATCTAAAATATATATGTATATATATACAAAAATTGCACAAATGGTATAGTGTATGTGCATACACACATACACATTCATGCACCTATATACATGCATCCTTATACACAGATTCATAGGTACATGTGTATGTATGTGTATATACACATTCCTCTCAAGTGCACAAGGACCATTCACCAAGATAGACCATATGTTAGGCCATACATCTTGATAAAATTAAGATGGTGTAAATCATCTCAATTGCCTTTTCTGATCACAATGTTATAAAACAAGATATTGGTAAAAGGAAGAATTTTGGAAATTAAGTAACACTTCTCAACAATTAATGGGTCAAAAAAGAAATAAAAAGGGGCTGGGCATGCCTGTAATCCCGCTATGTGAGAGACTGAGGTAGATGGCTCAAAAGTTCAAGGCCAGGGGCTGAGGTTGTGGCTCAGCGGTACAGCCCTCACCTAGCACGAGGGAGGCGGTAGGTTCGATCCTCAGCACCACATAAAAATAAATAAAATAAAGGTATTGTGTCTGACTATAAATAAATAAATAAAAAGTTCAAGGCCAGCCTGGACAACTTAGACTTTATCTCAAAATAAAATTACAAAAATGAAATCACTCAAATTCTGTTATCTGTATGTACAAATATGTCAAAATGAATTCCATTATTATGCATAATCATAGTGCACCAATGAAAATTTTAAAATTAAACTACAGGTATTTGGGGGAGGGACTAGGGATGCTCAGTTGTATAGTGCCCCCCTGGGTTCAATCAGTAGTACTGCAAAAGAAGGAAGGAAGAAATTAAAAAACTCAAAATAGGATCTTTGGATGAAAGAAAATGGATGCATAATGTATGGGACACACCAGAAGCAGTCCTAAGATGAAAAGGTATAAAGAAAAAAACCTATATTAAGAAAAAATAAAGATCTCAAATGCACATCATAAGTTCACACTTCACACTTTTATACTTCAAGAAACTAAAAACAAAAGCAAAACGCACGCGCGCGTGCGCGCACACACACACACACACAAACTGAGTCCAAAGTCAAGATAAAAAAGAAAATAAATATTAGAATAGAGATAGAAGAAAACAATAGAAAAGAGAGAAAAGAGAGCTGATTTTTTAAAAAGATAAAATTGACAAACCTTTAGCTATACTAATGAGGGCAAAAGAGAGGACTCAAATCAAACAATAATTGAAAGATGAGACATTATAACTGATATCACAGAAATAAGAAAACACTGTGAACAATTACTTGCCAACAAATTTAAAAACCTACAAGAAATGAATGAATTCTTAGAAACAAACAACCTACCAGGAAGAAATCATGAAGAAATAGAAAATCTAAACAAATGAATAACAAAGATGTTGAGTCAATAGGCTGGGGTTGTGGCTCAGTGGGACAGTGCTTGCTTAGCACATGGAAGCATTGAGTTTGATCTTCAGCACCACATAAAAATAAATCAATCAAATATTTTTTAAAAAATATTTTTTAAAAGCTATTGAGTCGTGAAGCACTAGGCAACTCAGTGAGACCATGTCTCTAAATAAAAAATACAAAATAGGGCTGGGGATGTGGTTCAGTGATCAAGGGCCTCTGAGTTCAATCCTTGGTACCCCTCTGCCCCCTGCAAAAAGATGTTGAGTCAAACAAAAAGTTTCCAACAAAGAAAAGCATAGAAACAGGATTACGTTAAGGGTAAATTCTATTAAACATCTAAGAAGGAATTAATGCCAATCCTTTTTAAATCCTTCCTGATAATTGGAGAGAGGGAAACATTGCCAAACTCATTTTACAAGGCTAACATTTCCCTGATATCAAAGCCAGATAAGGAAACTACAAGAAAATTACAGCGCAATATCCATGATGAATATATGTGCAAAAATTCTCAGGAGAATACTAGCAAACTTAATTCAACATCATTTTAAAATGATAGTGCACCATGACTGAGTGAGATTATCCTTGGGATGCAAGAATAGTTAAGCATATGTATATTAATAAATGGGATATATTATATGAACAGAATGAGGGATAAAAATAAGATCATTCATAATAAATGCTGAGAAGAATTTGAACAAAATTCAACAGACTTTCATAATAAAAACTTCCCACAAATTAATATGGAAGAAAATTTCATCCATATAATAAAGCCATGTACAACAATCCCACAGCTAACATCATTCTATACAATAAGGGACAAGATAGGGGTGCCCACTAATGTCATTTTTATTCAGTGGAGTACTGAAAGTTCTAGCTAAAGCAATTACAAGGTAAAAAGAAATAAAAGACATCAAAAAAGAAAAGGGAGAGGTAAAATTTTCTGTTTGCATCTGATATGATTCTATATATAGAAAACATTAAATATTCCATCAAAAGCTGTTAGCACTAATAAACAAATCAATCAAAATGCTCTGAGAACTCATGAACAAATCACCAGTGCATCTTTATACTAATTTGGAGGAAGCTTTTAGCTACTAATTTCTCTAATAATTTTTCAACACTATATTCTTTTTTTTTTCTTATGGGATCCTGATGACACACATGTTAAGCCTTTGGTATTATCTCGGAGATTCCAGTTTTCTTGAATAATACTCATTCTAAAATTTAACTGACCACCTACTAAACAACATGTGGGTAAATGGAGAACTAGAAGTTAAAATTATGGAATTTATTAAAAAAAGACAATGAATGAATATATAATCAGGATCTTTGTCATACTTTAAAAACATGGCCAGAGGAAAATCCAAAGCCATAACTTCTTTTATCAATATAAATTAAAGAATGATAACAATTAATTAAATTTTTAACTCAAAAAACTAGAGAAAGAATAAAAAGTAAATCAAGGGAAGCAAGTACCAGGAAGGACATAATAAATACAAAATAAGAAGGTAGGATGTAGTGATGATGTAGAAAAGAGAAAAAAACCTTTTTTCTGGTTTCTTTAAAAATAATAGACATACCACTAGCTAACATAATCATGAAAAGAGGAGAAAACAAATACATATAAAATAAGAAATTGCAATGAAAAAATAACTATTGAATCAGAAGAAATGTTTAAAAATCACTGAGCCCACTTAGCAGACTTCTATGGAAGTAAATTTTCATTTGGAAATTATGAGGTGGATAATTTCTTAGGAAATACATATAATCAAAATTGAAATCACTAGTTATGGAAAACTTAAGGAGATCAGTTTTCCTAGAAGAAAATTATCGAGTAGTCCACGAAAGAATCTCAAGGCCTAGATGGTTTCACAAAGGCAATCTATCAAACTTTCTAAGATTGTATTGTCTCAATAATACTGAAATTGTTTTAGAGTGTTAAAAACCAAGGAGAACTTCTTATTTTTTTTAAATAGAACAATTATGACTTTGATATCTATGGCTAGTAAATATAGTATGAAAAATAAAAATATAGAATATTAAAAGTTAGAATGCATTTGTACACAGATTCAATACTTTAAGAAAATATTGGGGCTGGGCTTATAGTTCAGTGGTAGAGCACTTGCCTAGCATATGTGAAGCACTGGGTTCGATTCTCAGCACCACATATAAAAAAAATAAAAAAAGAAAGAAAGGTCTATCAACAACTAAAAAATTTTTAAAAAGAAAATATTATACCACAGTGAAGATTATCTTATCCCAAGAATGCAAAGTTGATTGAATATTAATAATTCCATAAACCCATAATGTTAATAATTCTAAGAAAAAAAACATGTTTCTATTGATGACTAAAAAACGCCTTTGAAGAAATTCTATACTTTTTTATTATTATTATTGGTTCCAGGGATTGAACCCTGTGATCTTATCCACTGAGCCATATCTCCAGTCCTTTTTATTTTATTTTATTTATTTTCAAACAGGACCTTGCTATATTGCTTAAGGCCTCCCTAAGTTGCTCAGGCTGGTCTCAAACTTGTAATCCTTCTGCCTCAGCCTCCTGAGTCACTGGGATTACAGTTCTGTACCAATGCTCCCAGCCTATACTCATTTTAAAAAAAATATTTATATTTTAGTCATAGGTGGACACAATACCTTTATTTTTATGTGGTGCTGAGGATCTAGTCCAGTGCCTCACACATGCTAGGTGAGTGTTCTACCACTGAGCCCCAGCCCCAGTCCCTATACTCATTTTTTGATAAAAAGCAATGATAAATTTTAATGGAAGAAGCATTAAAGGCATTTCCACTATGATCAGGAACCAGTTAAAGTTGCTTACTCTCTCCGCTATGATTCAGAAGGATAATACCAGAAGGATTAGCCACTGCAATTAAGCAAGAGAAATTCACTAATGAGATAAGGATTAGAAAAAAGGAAGAAACATTATCTCTATTTACAGATGATATGAATGTGTACCTGGAAAATCCCAGAGAATTAATGGTAAAAATAACTTAAATAATAAAACAACTCATTAGAGGGGCAGGCCACAAAATACACAAATGATAACCAATTATTTTAACAAATAATAACCAATTAGAAGACAAAACAATAGAGAAAACCCCATTTACAATAGCAACAAAAAGAAGATAGAAATCTTTTGTATAAGGCTGTATCTGTAGTTGACATATATTGTGGGGCTGGAGGTGTAGCTCAGTAGGAGAGCAATGGCCTGTTAAAGTGGGGACCTGGGTTCAATCCCAGCATAGATCAAATGCTAAGTGCTTTTGCCATAGTATAAATGAATAAATAATACAGTTAAGCAACCTAAAAATACCCTTAGGGATACATTTTTGTAATGTGCAAGACTTATTCAAGGAAAACTTTAAAACCCTCTTAAAAGGCAAAATAAGAAATTCAAACAAATGGAAAGACATCCCTTACTTTGGATAGGAAGACTCAACATCATTAAAATTTCAGATCTCCTCAAATTAATTTTAAAATTTTGCAATCCCAATAAAGATATCAATATGCTTTTTTAAAATATATATATATATATATATATACACATATATATATATATTTCAAATTGGTAGAACTAGGCAAGTTGATGTTAAAATTTATGTGGAAAAAATAAAGTTAAGAATTTTCCAGGGAACTACTAAAAAAAGAAAAGCTATGACAAGTGGCCTAGTCCTAGAGGACATTAACGCATATTATAGAAGCCTGTATAATTAAAACAATGTGCAATGGGCTTATGAACATGTAGGAATGGAATAAAATAGAAAATATGGAAATAAACTCAAATAAAATTGCAATGGAGAGCCTGGTGTGGTGGCACACATCTGTAATCCCAGCAACTTGGGAGGCTGAGGCAGGACAATCACAAGTTCAAGGCCCCTGGGTTAAATCCCCAGTAACCCCCCCCCCAAAAAAAAAAAAGAAGGATTTTTTTTTAAAAAGAAATGCAATGGAACTTTGGGATATAATCAACATGGCATCTAAATATATTAGAACTAAATAGACTTTTAAAATAAATGGTGCTTGGACATTTGGCTAGACATTTGGAGAAAAAATAGAGACATATTGTATCTTTCACAGAAAGAAACTTCAAATAGATAAGGAATCTAAATGTGAAACACTATATCACAAAAGTCCTACAATTGGGTGAATTTTTAAACCTGGGTTTAGGAAACATTTTTAAACTATCAAGATACAGATGCAACAAAAAGAGAAAAGATTGAGGGATGTGATTCCATAAAACTTTTCAGAAAGATGATTTCTGCATGTTAAAAAATGATCAAAATTTTACTAATGAACTGTGAGAAAATATTTGCTACTTGGGCAACAGACAAAAAGCTACTATTCTTAATATAGACTAAACTCTTAAAAATTAAGGCATGGTGTGTCCTGGCATCAGTTGCATCCACAGGGCACTAATTTTTTCAAAAGTAAACTGTAAATAGATTGAAAAGGGATTGGCACAGTGGAGAAAGGGGAATGTAGAAATGGGTGGGGGAGTGTTGGGGACTAAATTGGAGCAGGTTGTGTTCCAGGCTTTTGTAATAATGTGAGTGTGTATTCTGGTGTTGTATATAACTAAAAAGAATAAATTTTTAAAAACTGAGGGACAGAAGATGAGAGATTTCTTTCAGGAATTGCACTTCACTTATGTTTCCACATTGGCTTGCTTTTCTCAACAGTAAGGTGTAGGACTTTATCACTATCAAATACAAATAGAAATACCTCATTCTGTTTAAATCCTTCATAGTACAGCATTCCACTGGGTGGCATAGTTTAATGAATGGTTTTGCTTTTTATGGTACTAGTAGATTTGGCAGATGGATATATAAGGACAGATAGATGATAGATAAATAAAGCTCTAGAGAGCACCTACTATGAATCAGTCACTACTAGATGCCCTAGAAAAAAGGAAGAAAACATAGCCCTTGCTATCATGGAGCTATTTGAATAGTGAGGACAGACAATAAAGATAATCTCATACAAGAATTCTCTCCTGCCCTTCACATCCCAACCTAGCTGCTGTCTTTTCTTGAGAAAGTGGGTTACTCTCTGATAGTCGTCCTATACTCCCTCCATAATTGGATAATTTCTCACCTACCAAGTTCACAAAACATCTTCTGTCAACACCAATGACCTCCAATGTAAATAACACAGTGGATGTTTATCATTCCTCATCTCATCTTAATTAAAATCTCTATAATGATTGACACTTGGTGACAGTCTCCACTCCTTTTTATAAAATCCTTTAAGCCACTATATTTTGGTATTCCTGATGAAGACTGAGTATCCAAACTCTTCTCATCAATTCTAACCTCATATATCCAATTGATTTATAGAATTTACCACTTGAATTCCTTTGATGCACCACAAATTCAGTGAGAGTATAAATTAATTATCTTTTTTCCATATGCCAAATTTCTCTTGATTCTCAGTTCCTATACTGTCTTAGCTAGTTTTCAATGATGAATTCCTATGAATGATAACTCTTGATTTTCATATCCCTGTGAAGTTACTTGCCACATTGAATATGGTCTGTCCTGTAACTAAAGAATAAAATGGAGGTGATGATGCGCCATTTCTGGATCTATGCCTTAAGAAAGCCTGGAAGCTTCTCATTTCACATTAAAGGGAGCCCCAATTTCCTTGTAACACATTCAGCTACCTTATTGTATAGTCCTTATGGAAAATTCATGTGGTGAGGGAGAGGCTTTGCGACTACATGGAAAGAAGACTTAGTAGTCCCAAATGAGTCTTGTTTTCTAGCTCTCCCTTTCCAAGTCCCCTGATGTGGGTAGATTCTTAGAGTTTCCAGCTTAATCAAGCAGTCCCATGACTGTTGACTCAAACAAAAACATGTGGATCAGAAGAAGAAAGCAACATATAATACAGAGGAAATAAAATGGTGGTTGTTTTAAGCTATGTACAGCTTTCCCTAATGTCCACCACCACCACTAACATACACAACCATATAATGAATTTTAATTCTCCTCTCCATTAAAGACAAATATATGTTCAGTCTTGCTCTTATGGTTGGAATATATATGTTCCCCTAAAAGTCATACGTTGAAATTTAATTACCAATGTGATAGTATTTAGAGGTAGGACTTTTAGGATGTTATTAAGTCATTAAGAGACCTCCTGAATGGGACTGGTGTCATCATAAAAGAGGTACAAGGAAACCGGGCTAGGTGGTGCATGCCTGTAATCCCTGTGCTTGGGAGGCTGAGGCAGGAGGATCGTGAGTTCAAAGCCAGTCTCAGCAATGGCAAGGCACTAAACAACTCAGTGAGACCCTGTCTCTGAATAAAATACAAAATATGGCTGGGGATGCAGCTCAGTGCTTTAGTGCCCCTGAGTTCAATCCCTGGTACCCCTCCTCAAAAAAAAAAAAAAAAACAGAAAAAGAGTTACAAATGAGTTGTTTTCCACTACTACATCAGGATGCAGCAAGATTTGTTATCTGTGAGGAATGGGCCTTTCAATTCACATTTCCTCCATTTCCCTCCTTTCTTCCCTCCCTCCATTCTCCTTCCTCTACTTTTCTTCCTTTCTCTTATCTATTTATTTCTGATTGGTTCCTTCTGCTTATACATGAAGGTGAAATTCCCTATGGCATGTTTATATATGCACATAGCATGATTTTTAAAAATCCCATATTTCTTCTCCTTTCCTATCCCTTCTCTCTCCCTTTCCATTTCCTTTTTCCACTCTAATGATCTTCCTTATATCTTTTTTTAAGAGAGAGAGAGAGAGAGGGAGAGAGAGAGAGAATTTTAATATTTATTTTTTAGTTTTCGGCGGACACATCTTTGTTTGTATGTGGTGCTGAGGATCGAACCCGGGCCGCACGCATGCCAGGCGAGCGCGCTACCACTTGAGCCACATCCACAGCCCAATCTTCCTTATATCTTTATGATGTCTGATCCTGCCCTCCTTCTTTTCTTTATTTTGCTCTAGCTTCCACATACAAGAGAAAACAATTGACCCTTGATTTTTTTAGTCTAGCTTATTTCACTTCGCATGATGTTCTCCATTTCCATCCATTCACCACCAAAGAATTTGAACACATTATTGGGTTAACATTATTCAGCTTACCAAAAAGATTCATATTTGTCCCACATGCAAATATATTACTCCATACCAAAGGCCCCCAAAGTCTGATCCCATTTCAACATCAAATAAAGTTCAAAACCTTATGGCAAGCTAGGTTTTTCTTTCCTACAATGTGCCTCAAATTCTTTTATCCTCTGCCAATTGCCCAATTCTAAAGTCAGTTCCATACTTTGGTTATTTGTTACAGCATTATTTCACCTCTGTTGCTTGAGTATGTACTAGTTTCCTATTGATTCTGTAACAGATAATCACAAATTTAGGGATTAAGACAACACATACTTATTTTTCTATATTTTTGGAGGTCAGGAGGAAGAAATGGTCTTACTAGGTAAATATTATGAGTTAGGCAAGGCTACATGCCTTCTGCATGCTCTGTACTGAATTCATTCCTTGACTATTCTCAGCTTTTACAAGCTGCTTGTATTCTTTGGCTCACAGATTCTAACTCCATATTCAAAACTAAAAGAGTAGCATCTACAAATTTATCCCTTTGACCTTTGCTATCAGGGCCTCCTTCTCTGAATGGGAAGTTGACCCTTCAGCCTTCCTCTGTACATAGCTTAAAACAACCGCCATTTTATTTCCTCTATATTATACGTTGCTTTCTTCTTCTGATCCACATGATTTTGCATTGGGTCTACCTGGAAATTCAGGATAATCTCCTCATCTTAAGATACTTAATCACACATGTAAAGTCCTTGTTGCCATGTAAGGTTCTGAGGATTAGGACATAAATACCTTTGGAAGCCCAATATTCAATGAAGTACAGTCCTCAATTCCAGTTCTCCCACTTCTATGCCCTTAGTCTTCAAACTGATCATTGACAAAACTATTTGGAACCAACATAGGATTGCTATTGAATGTTGCATCACAGATACCCCCAATATTTATATTTTGCATTAAGGAGTATACTCTCTAAAATCCACCTAATTCTTCCCAGACTCAACTGTGGTTTCTGGTACCATAGCCCAGATACAGATCCATACATCTAGAAAGGAAGTTTGGACAGGGTGAGTAAATAAATAGGGTAAGAGTCTTTTCCCAAGGAAGAAAACATTTCTGAGAAACAAATAGTTTAGTGCCCAGATGAGAGTCACCCTGATTGAAATAATCAAGAAAAGTTTCATTGGAGACAAAGATTAGGCCTTTGAGATGAATGGAATATTGACAATTGAAGAAGGGATTGCTGGATGGAGTTGTAGGAAGAGCAAAGAGTATTTGCAAAGATGCAGAGATCAAAGCAGGTATGGCTGATTCAGGACTCCTGTAGAACAGGTCATTATGGATGAAGGGAGAAAAAGAAAAGTGAGAGGTTGGAATGAAGTACAAAAATAAGAAAATAGTACCCACTGACCTTAATGGAGTGGAGAGAGAGAGAGAGAGAGAGAGAGAGAGAGAGAGAGAGAGAATGGCAAATATTCAATGCTTACTGAGCAATATGTTAATTGATTAACATACATTGGTATGTTAATGATTAACATACAAAGGTATTCACCATTAGCTGGAGTGAGCATTTTTTGGTAAACATTTCAAAAATGGATAATATGAGATGGCAGACCTGAAATTCCAGTCCTAGTCTTTCCACAAAGTCAGTGCTACCCAAAATGTGGTATGCAAACTATGGATGGTACCTAAGAGGTTATTATTGGCACACACGGACAAAGTTGTTATTGTTGTTGTTTTCAATAGTAATATGTTGGTTTATTAGTCTAAAAGCAATATTTAATCCTCATCCAGGATTTTTGAAGAAACAAATAAGAGCATTCCAGAACATAGTCCAAGGGAGAAAATGCCATAAAATCCTCTCTAAACATGCCTCTTGCCTTTAATGTTTCTCACCAGGCAAAAGCTGTGGATCAGAATCCTCCATGCCCAGTCATAAACCCACCCCTACAGAAGTACCATAATCCCAGCACTTACTAAATGTATAGTTTTCAGTTTACTGAGCTCTATGTGCCTCAGTTCCCTCACTAACAAAATGAAGATAATAATAAGAATTACATTTTAGATTGTAGTTAGGAACCAACGAGTAAAAGCTCTTAGAACAGTGCCCAAGATAAGGCAAATGCCATAAACTATATTTTCAAAAGAGAAAAAAATCAACAGATCAGTCTTTTCTGTCAATATTGTCTCTTGGGTCTCCACTACCCAAAGTCTGGGTACAAAGCTGTGATCACCTGTAAGACATCTGCTCTACCTCCAGCTGCATCTCATATCTCTGGCTACTAGCCATTATCTCTCCTATTGCTTCACAAGGATGATCATCTTGTTTTCTTCTCAGATCCTATTACATTCTTTAAGTCACCAGCTTTGCACTCAAAACCCTCTTTACAAACCACCATTTATATTAAGTGGCAGGAAGTTATAAGTAACAATTATCTTTTCATCTCAAAAATATTTAAAATAAAAATTGTTTTCCATGAGGTTGTTTCCCAGAAGAAAGTTAACCCTATAGAGGACGGCACAGAGTAACAAGATTCCAAAGAAGAGAACTAAGCAAGCAAGAAGGTTGGCCTGCCCAGGGCAGGTAAGTGCTGCAAGTAGATAATGCAACTTAATGAATAGGATCAAGACAGTTTGTTATTTACAGCACAGCAAAGAGCAGGAACATCAGTCTGAGTGCACTCTTTTACCTGCCCTCAAATCCCACAGGGCCCAGACAGTAATTTTGTACACAGTGTCTTCTGCCATAGCCAGAGAACAAAAGAGCAAGGGCTCTGTACCTTTCATAGCAAGAAATAACAGATTAGTTCCCTTTTCCAGGGAGCAAGTGATCATAATAGTTAAGCTAAGGTCACCTTAATCTATTTAATTTCCTATGAAACTAGCTTTTAAAACTGCTCAATATGAAGGGACAGTGAGGCACTGCTGTTTGAATGTGAGAGACACTTGGGGCCTATGATAGACTACCTTACACAACAGTTAGAAAATCCAGTACAGTGTTATAGCATGTGAGATGAAAAAATGTGCCAGTGTGGATATGTACAGCATTTAACCACTGAATATGGGGGACTCAAAAATGAGGAGCACCTGGAATTGTTTGGGGAGGGAATTGTTACAATAACAAAAAGGGAAAAGGAAAGAGTGGGAATTGCTAGAGCATAAGTTGGGGACTTTCTATATTGTAGGACTCTGAAACTTTAGAAAAAAATAATTATAGGCTCAAATTCTGGCTCAATCACAGTGATCTAAGGGAATAATAATGCAGGAATTTGAATAAACTATGTGAAGATTGAAATAGAATACACTAGACACAATGAAATTTTAGATCTCCTGAATTTTTGTTAATATTAGTTTTCAAGACTTTGCTATTTTGTTTTCATTGTAATTCTTGCTATCTTTATGTCACAGAATCCTTATATACATAAAAGATTAGGCAAATAGTAGAATGAACTGTTTAGCTATGACAAAACCCTAAAATTAACACAAGCACTGGTGTATAAAAAATGCCTCTCAAATCATAGAGTATATGGATAAGTCTGCCAGTGTATGTGTAGGTCTGTGTAGGTTGACGTAGAAAAATTATGAGAATTCTCTCCCCAACATCAAACAGGAGTCACTTTTGCAAAATGCCTAATACACAGAGCTCTTCCACACTGTTGGAACACATACAGGATATATTGTACTAGCTCTGATTAGAAAGAGGGTTATATCTCCAATCAGTGTTATCACTATAAATTAATTATTCAATCAAACAATCCATTGATGCCTACTAGATTTCAGTGAGATTCCTGAAAAATGGCCCTAATTCTCAAAGACCCATCTGAGTGGAAGAATCAATCATATAAGCATATGGGTCTTAGAGGATAAGTTATGAATTTAAGGTCATAGCACTAGTAGGGGTAGTAATAAATTGTCCATCCTACTTCTGCCCAGTCTATGGTCCCATGCAATTGTTTTACCCTATGCTTCCTCTTATGCTGTTCTTCATTTTTAACTTCCTTCCTTCCCTTCCCCTGGTTCTGCTTGCTCACAAATTATTAAATTATGCATAATAAGTTGATAGACTTGGATCGGGAAACAACTTCTGAGTAAGATGGATGGAAGTCTCTGTATGTTCCCAGTGCTTCACCAGACAACTGTGGAAGTAAAACTCTCCTCATCCGTAAGTAAATCTGGGCTCCAAGACAGGGCTTTCACCTCCCCTTTTCTAGCTAACAATTGTTCCAGGGGAACTTTCTCTCTTCTCTTCTCTTCTCTTCTCTTCTCTTCTCTTCTCTTCTCTTCTCTTCCCTTCCCTTCCCTTCCCTTCCCTTCCCTTCCCTTCCCTTC
>NW_026000257.1:68649-103782 GCF_001458135.2 Marmota marmota marmota | reverse complement strand
CCTCCCCACCTTGGTACCACATTGCTTAAGTGCTAAGCCACATCCCAGCCTTTTTTACTTTTTATTTTGAGATATGTTCTCACTAAGTTGCTTAGGGCCTCACTAGGTTCCTGAAGCTGGCTTTGAATTTGTGATCCTCCTGCCTCAGCCTTCTGAGCCACTGGGATTACAGGCGTGTGCCACTATGCCCACTGGGAACTGCTATCTCTTTGTCATTGAATTAATCTACAGGGCAATAGCAGAAGGTATCATAGCTCCCAACCTTTTCAAATTAAATTTCCATCATACTTGGAAAGGGCCTCTAATGCTGCTGTCACTGTTTTGATGTATAAATATGTCAGGTATTTTGACCCCCGGTTAGTTAGTTGGTTTCCATATAGGTCCTCTGAACTCTAAACTAGACATTGCAGGGATGTTACAACCTTATGAGTTCCTCAACTTCCCAAGTGTTCTCTTATGTTGGTGTGTAAGTCAGTTTTTCATCACTGTGACCAAAATACTTGACAATAATAACTTAGGGGAGGAAAAGTTTATTTTGAACTCATGGTTTCAGAAGTTCAATCCATGGTCAACCAACTCCATTGCTCTAGGCCCAAAATGAGGCAGAACATTATGGAAGAAGGGCATGCTCTGCTCATGGTGTCTAGGAAGCAGGGGTGGGGAGCAGGGAAGATGAACCCTTCCAGGGCATGCCCCCCAGTGACCCACCTCCTCCAGCCATGCCTCACCTGCCTATAGTTACCACCCAGTTAATCCATTTATACTAGGATGGACTGATTAGGTTATAGCTCTCAAAATCCAATCATTTAAACTGAATATTCCTGTATTAGCACAGGAGTTTTGGGGGATATCTCCTATCTAAACCACAATTGGGGAGAAGGTGACTATGTCATAAGGAATGATATCTCCATCTCAACAGCAATTTGAGATGTTTCCATGAGGAATGGAATAAAGCCCACCTTTAGAGTATAAAAGCCTTGGATGTGAATCCAATTTTGACTATTTAACTACTCAAATTACCTAATTCATCTCAGGCTATGTCTTTAACTGTAAAAGGGGAATTCTAATAACTATATCTCAAGTCTTTGGGAAATAATAGCCATAAAGTTGGGCATACAGTTGATAGACAATATAGCATAACACTAAAATGAGATATTTGATTCCAGGGTATTGTTGAGTTCCTCATGGCAATGATCCTGTGTGAATCATCTCTGTGTCTTTCAAACCCCTAGCACAGTGTCTCAAACAGAGGATCAATGAATTCTTGTGGAGCACAATTGACAAGGTCTCAGTCTTTTCATATGAGAAATAAATGAGCATGTCAAGTCTGAGGTTTCACAGTTCTGGGGAAATTGCTCATATACTAATGATGAGACTGACATGTGTTATATAGAAGTAAAATGTTTCTGAGTTGTGACTCTTGCCATGATGCTTTTCATTTGTGCCATTGAGCTACAGGTACTACAAACTCACTGTAGCATTTCCAGGCCTCAAATCCAGGCAGGGAAATATGCAGAAGCTTAAAGATTTGGTCTCTTACTGCATCTCTTTTTAGGAGGCAAGAAATATGTCCAAGAAGCTCCTCAGCAGACATCCCCTCAGGGAGCATTGTCCAGCACTAGGACACATTCACAATCATAAATCAATCAAAGATAAAGAAGGGTTTTTGATTCAAGAGTTTTGTAATGTTTTGAACAACCAATAAAAAAAGAAGGGTTTTTGAGACAGGTGTGCATTGACTGTGCCTGTTTCTATGGTCTACCAAATATTTACCTTCCAACTGATCCTTTTTATTTTTCCTGTAACTAAACATGTTTTTTATTCTCAAGTTTTAAAGACTCTTTGCAAATGTCTTCTTTGATTTTATAGTTCAAACTTAATAGGACAAATGCACTCTTCTAGGGTCTCAGTGTTGTGCCCCTGCCCCTTATAAACAACCACTGGAAACCTTTTTCATCCTGGAGATTTCTCCCACCCTTCTGCATCTGTACACGTTCAATGTAAAGAACTTTCTCCCCCCAGGGGATATTCTGGTAATAAATTAGTAGTCACGTATCACATGAATCTCAAGAGATATGGAAATGCTGCTTCAATTTTGAGTCTCTGAAATATGAGACATGCCCATGAGTGGCTCACAGATAGCTAAAGTTTATTGAATACTTCCTAAATGCTTTAATCAGGTTAATTTTTTAATTATCAAAGCAATATCCATATTAATTTAGGTCTATCAATAAAGATACTGATAGTCAGAGAGGTCTAGTGATGTGCTGATAGCCACTCAGCACACACTTAGTGGAAGCAGGACTTTTACCCAGGCAGTCTTTCTCCAGAACCCAATCTCATAACTACTGTGGCACACTGCTTTCACTCAACATCAAAGATAGAATATGCTCATATTCTTTTATTATTTTGGGGAAGCCAAGGTGAGCTGATATAAAGGGCACAGATAAAGTTAATAGTAATGCACCTTCTAATTTTTTTTCTGAGCATAAACATGAGGAACTTATCATTAAAACCTAGCACTCATGTATATGCCCAATGAATGCTAAAGGGGCCTTCAAAAAAAGGAGAAAATATCCCTTTTTATGTTACTTGGAAGTAGTAATAACCTAACCTTTGTCTCCTAAGAGCCAGGGTGGGGATTTCCTCTGAAAAAGAATAGCTTCCTGCTAAACATTCTAGATAAAATTGGGTCCTAGGACCTAAAACGGAGGAGCTGTATACCTTCCTCTTCTTTGAATGAGATGAGAGAAAATTTTTCCAACACTTTCTTTTGGACTGGTCATAAGTTTGGCTGATTCCAACATGGGGAAACTCATAGAAAATTCTGGTAGTGGGGGTGGTGAGCTGCCTCTGGCCATTTTGAGATAGGCTGAGAGCCAGGAAAAGAATTAGCATAGTGGGAGTTTCTAGAATTAATCTGAGGTCTATGCATGGTTGTAGGTCTTAGTGTTTGTGTATTAGTTCTCTCCCAAAATAAAAGAAGTTTCAATAAATTCTCATTAAATATTATTGTATGATTTCTGCAGTGTAGTGGGAAATCAAAGAAAGTCCCAAGTCGATGCCTGGAATACAGAGGTAAAGGCAAGATAAAAGAACCACCTCCACTGGTGCCTGAGTGCTGATGGCTGAGGCAGTCACCAGCCTGGAGTGCCCTGTGGAGAAATATCATAAGGGTCAGTGGCAGAGGCTGAGTGAGTGTGACAGCAGGATGAGAAGTCCAAAAAAGACAGAAGGGAACTTTTCCACATTACAGGGAATACAACAGCAGAACCACTTCTAGAAAAACAGATTCATCAAATCCAGTTATTGAAATGACACCTACCACATTGATCAATTTTGTTTTAATAAAGAGTAGTCTAAGGTCTTCAGTATAGTCAGGATAAATGGTACCTTAAATTTCAACAAAGTTCACAAGATCTGAAGATGAACATCTCTTTGGTGAAAAGGATGATTGCACCAGTGAACCAGCTCAATTGTTTGCTTTTTTTAACCTGTAAAAAGGAACTGATGGTTCCTTCTTCATGTACGTAACACCTACATGAAAATGTTTAGTTGTATAGATGTGGTAAAACAGTCACTCTCATAAGCTATTGGTGTGGAGTGATTCAGTCTTTTAGGAAATCAAGTTGAGCCAATGATTAAATATGCAGGACACTGAATCAATATCAATATCAACTATTTCTTCAGAAGAAAATAAATATACAGGTGGTCAAATATGCAAGAAAAAGACCACTCATTCATGTATATCTATTAATATGAAAATATGAAAAAAAAGTTCTAAAATACATTAGATCTCAAATCAAAAGATCATTATCTCTCTCTGGAATGCATTTTCTGACTACATTTAAATAAGATTATGTGGCCTTTTCTGAGGCAGGTCCTGAGTTGTTCTCCTTAGGTCCTTGACTGAGCTCCTGATGGTTTGTGGAAGGCATTCTACCTAGGGGTTAGAGTATTAGGGGTTCTGGGTTGTGGAGGTCTATTGCACACCAGCACACACACCCTCCAGCCAGCACCTCCCTGCATTTCCACCACTTCAGTGCCAGTGCACCAGCTGTGCCCCTATGTAGGAAATGCCATTTCTAGAAGACCTGCTCTGAAAGATTTTCATGGGCTCCTCTCATAGTGTAGAGCTCAATGCTT
Organism: Marmota marmota marmota; assembly: GCF_001458135.2. NCBI lineage: Eukaryota > Metazoa > Chordata > Mammalia > Rodentia > Sciuridae > Marmota > Marmota marmota. Next base: position 99,636 of record NW_026000257.1, on the reverse strand, counting down.
TCTTGCTTCCTGCTTCACAGAAATCCATGCATTTAAGGGCAAAAATCCCTGCCCCCACCCTTTCCATATTTCTACCTCCATCTTCTTCCATTGACCCTACCTCTTCTTAATGTCCTTTTTCTTCTGAGATGATGTAAGTTTCTGAGAGGAATTGAATGTCCAACTTCTCCATCTCTGCCATCATTCTACACATAAGTGAATTGAGGAGGGAACATGAAGGTCAGATAAAAAGGAAAGAAGGGGGAAGGGAGAGAAGGGGTAAGAACAGAGAAGAAGAAGGAGCTATAAGGAGAAAAAAGAAAGGAGAAGGAAGAAAGACTTGAGAAGAAAAGGAATAGAAGAAAGAGAAAGGGGAAAAGGAAAGGGAGGAGTTGAAGAACAGGGTAAGAAGGGCAAGAAGAGAGGGGGCGAAGCAAGGAGCATGCAGTAGGATTGAGGTAGAGAAGGGGGAGCATTAGGAGATAGAGGAGGAGGAGGACCAGGTGATGGAAGTAAGGGGGGAGGGAGAAATTAGTGTAGAGGAGGAGGGGGAAAGATAAAAAAGAGTTAGGAGCAAGAAAGGGGGAAGGATATGAGAGAAAAGAAAAGAGGAGAGAGGGAGGAAGAGTGGATTGGAAGTGTGGGAGAACTTCTGTGTTTGAGGACCCCAGTTCATGTCCTCCCAGGAGTGGGTCGGTCCGTCTCTTCCCTTCTTCCTCCACAGGGACCCCTTTATGAGGGTGCTCCCTGCCTCCTTCGGCCATTTGCATAACAGTGACTGACAGCAGTCAGTCACAAGCAGTTGCTGAACAGCTGTCTCCAGGAGCTCTTCCTTTTCTTGTTTTCTTCCTCAAACCAGTGCCTGGAGGGCCAGCCACAAGGGTTTTGGGTTCATCCTTCCCCAATTCCTCCCTTCAGCTTTCCATTCTACTACGGAAAAGAGCCTTTCACTGAGTGCAGAGTGGCTCTTTCCATAGAGCAGTTGGCTCAGCTGATTTCAAATCCTTCTGCTTCCCCTGCATCAACTTTGCCGTGGAAATAAGCAAGACAGGGTAGGGACCTCTTACCTCTGAGTTCCCGTTCCTTCCCTTTACATTGCTTTGGGAAGATCCTCAGTGTCTCTATAGGGACAGGAGCCAAGGAGGCCTGGTGAGAGTTCAGGATGAGTTGAAATTGAACAAGTTATGAAGGAAGAGATTCTAAACTAACTTGAAAGAATTCTGGTTCTCTGCCTCTATGCTCACCTCCAGAGTCCCTAACACAGACTGGGCCCCTAGAGGACAAACCTACATGTATTCATACTGTTGGTTGGCCTGGGAACATAGAAAGGAGCTTGGCACAACTGCCACATATTTGCATGAACAGAACAGAATCCTTGGATACCAAAACAGTCTGTGTATACCTGTTACTGTTGCTCTCATCCACAAGCTGGCACAGAATAGGAACTTGTTAAGTGCCTATCAGAAATGAGCAGTTTGTTCTGTGATCATTTACCCCAAATGCTGGGGCATAAGGTTTTATACACAACATGTACAGAAACACACAGCAAAGGTGGGTTTCTAAGAAAAATCCAGGGTGCTCATGTCCTTTTCCTGTATTAATGAATGATTTTTTCTTTCCTCCTGGAAATGGCAGGTGGATGTTGAATGACTTTATGGATATACAGAGGTTGAATAAATGGTTGGATGTATACATGAAGACAAGATAAATGTGGTTGGACAGAGATGGAAGGTTAGACAGTTGGATAGATGAATAAATGGATGAGTGAAATTATGTGTGGTTGAAAAAATAAATGGTTAGATGGATGATGGTATGAACTTTCTGATGCATGAGTGAATGGATAAACAGCTATGTAAATGACCAACTTACTAGATTGTGGCTAGATAGGATGCTGGTGAAATAGATAGATGGATGGATAGATAGTTTCCAATTGATTAGATGAATGGGTGGATGAATGGTTAGTTGCAAAGAACACTGGAGAGACTATACAGATGGAAGATTGGGTAGATGGCTGGCTGATAGATGACTACATGGTTGAATGTTTGGAGAGGTGGTTAACTAAATTTGATTCTGCTGTGGATTTTTTTGTTTTGCAATTGAAAAACATTTTTGAGGGGTATGAGGGATTGAACCCAGAGGTGCTTAACCACTGAGCAACATCCCCAACCCTTTTATTATTTATTTATTTATATTGGTTCTTTTTAGTTTTACATGACAATACAATCCATTTTGATATATGATGCTTTTAAGTTCCTGCCTGGTTTTGACCAGTCTGGATACCTAAACATTTACTCTATTTCTCATCTTCATTTCCTCTTCCTATTTTCCTCAGAGAGTCTGGGGTGAAAATAATAATTTTTATCATGCTAGGACTTAATTAAATTAATTAATTCCATAAAAGTTTATTCAATTCCTACCCTAGATATCAAAACTTTGGGTCTGGGTTGGTAAAAACTCAAAGAATCGAGAAATGATGACTGTGATTAAGCAATCAATAGACCAGTGGGGAGATATTAAGTTAATTACTATACAAGTAACTATGTTATTACTTATGAAAATTATGACAGTGAGTGTTTTGGTCAATGGCAAATTCAAAAGGCTTTAGAATGTGATTACCAAATGCCTGGGCATAGTAAGGAGTTTAGCATGACTCAGCCAAGGAAGTGATATAAGGGGAGCTGGAGAGGCAAAAGGGTTAGATAACGTTTAGGCTGCAGATCATTGGCAGGACATTTGTGTTTACTATGGGTGAAGTGTGAAGTAGAGAAGGGTTTTACTACAGAAAGGAAGTGACTTAATACACATTTCAACAAGATTCAGGTGTCTTGTAGTGTCTACCAAGGAAACAAAAAAGAGAATATGTGATTGGTGTGGTGGCACACCCCTGTAATCCCAGTGACTCCATAGGCTGAGGAAGGAGAATTGCAAGTTCAAGCCCAGCCTCAGTGACTTAGTGAGATCCTGTCTCAAGATTAAAAAAAAAATAACAAAACGACTAGGGATGTAGTCAGTAGTAGAGCCCCCCTGAGTTCAATTCCCAATACCAAAGAAAGAAAAATGAAAGAGAGCACAGCTACTAAATACCTTGCTTATTCCTCAACATCTCCTCCAAGCACAGCTGCTCTGTGTTCCCTGGAAAAAAATAGAACAGTGATACTTTCAGTTGTCAGGTACCACACCATAACTGTTCCCACAAGTCCAATTTCAGGGTTCAGACTTGTCTGATGTCACATGAAAAATCTTGCATAGACCTGGGAACTGTCTGAATATCTTTCTTTTATCCCATCTTCTTCACCTTTATGAAGGTCATTATGACACCAACCCTCTCTTGTATGTGCACCCATGTTCCATATAAGTACCAGAGAACCATGGAATTTACAAAGGGCAGTGTGAATATGGACAGAATAAACCTAGTTTTACATAGACTTTAAACTGCATTGGGGAGATACAATAACCAAGATGTAAATATATCAAGTCAGGTAGGAATAAGGACTCTAATGAAAAAAAAAATCAAACAAGTAGAAGAGAATCGGGAGTTAATAGGTGGATGGGGACAGGTGTTATTTTTTAGATGGGAACATATTGCCATCATAAGCAGGTGAGGTTTGAACTGACAGTTGAAAGAGGCTATAGAAGGGCATCTAGAGGATCATGAGTAAGAGGATCACAGGTAAAAGGAACAGATAATAAAACTCCTTGTGGGGGAAGTATTCTCTGAGTGTTTTGTAATCATCAAAGTGGGAGGGGGATGAAAGGTAGAAGTTGAGGCCAAAGAGGTGGCAGAGTACCCAAGTGGGCTTTGGGGAGCACATTGAAAAATTTGGGTGTCTGGAACCCAGAGTTTAGGAAAGGCAGGGGGATTTGGGGTTTAGAGATGTCAAGGGACTTCACTGTATTCTCATACCTCTTACATAAATCTATTTCCTTATGTTTGTTCTCCAAAAGGGCAAGGGCCTCTCATCTCCTCTTTGGCTTTCTGCTTCATTGGGCCAGAGAAGAGAGAGAGAGAGAGAGTGAATGAGCAAATTACTCAACTCTCTATTCCTTCATACAGTGTGGCATTTCAAATTATTCAACAAGTATTCTGACTACACAAATGAAGACAAAGAGAAACTTCAAAAACAAGAACTTTCTCTTTTAGATAACCCAAACAGCTGAGGGGTCTAAGCTCATGTTTTTGAAAGTCCTTAACCTGGTTCTCAATATGCATGCAGATCTGAGTTTTCTGCTATAAAAAGCAAGAAAGATTGAGCTAAAGATGGCCAGCCATCTAAAGCAGGAGAGGATGGGGTAGGTGCCTCTATTTCATGTGCATTGCTGAGTACCTGCTGTGTCATAATGTGCAGGACCCTTGTGGGCTTCTGTTATGGGGGAGAGGATAAAAAAAGTGAACAATGAAACAGATTGTTACATTTGATGTCATGTGAGAAGGAGGTAACTGTACTGTTAAAAACAAAAACAGAAGACACATGGAGAGAGAGAGAGAGAGAGAGAGAGAGAGAGAGAGAAAGGGTGAAAGGTACTTCTTTAAGTACAGACAGAATTTTCTAGATTTCAAATAAGGAAGGTGAGTAAGATCCATAGCTTCTCAGGGGTAGAAGGTATACAGACCTTTCTAAGCAGAGGAAACACAGAGGGAGAGGAAACCCTAAGCTAGAGATGCAGGAAGTGTTTCAAGGAACAGCGAGGATATCCAATTAGTAAGTAGAGAGTTATAATTGTGAGGTGGCATGAAAGGAAATTCTAGGGGGCCTTGTAAACAAAGGTGAAGGCTTCTGGATTTCACTCTAAATGTTGTTAAAAACTAATGGAGCCAGGCATGGTTGTGCATGCCTGTAATCCCAGCAGCTCAAGAGCTTTAGACAGGAGGATAACGAGTTCAAAGCCAGCCTCAGCAACAGCAAGGCGCTGAGTTCAGAGACCCTGTCTCTAAATAAAATACAAAATAGGGCTGGGGATGTGATTCAGTTGTTGAGTGCTACTGAGTTCAATCCCTGGTACCAAAACAAACAAACAAATCTAATGGAAATGTCCCTGCAGTCTCATCCTAAGGCCTATGGTGGATGTTGGGAGGTGATGTTGACCCCATTAGACAAAAGAAAAAAATGCTACTCCCTCATGTGTCCAATGGCAGCCTTAAAACACCCTAGTGAAGAGGAGAACACTTCCTCTTAAAGAATTTTTGCTGCTGTCTTCTTTCATTTACACTCATCATAGGCTTTCAGGATTCAATGAATTGAGAAACATTCTCTTGACCTCTAAATGTTCCACATCAGCACAAAGCTGGGGGACTAAACTTGAGGAAAAATATCCCAACCATCCCTGAGCCCAGATGCCACCACCCCAAGAAACTCCAGGCCTCAAACACCCACTCCTTTCTGTAAATTCAGGGTTCTAACCATAAGATAATGTGGGGAGCCATTCTTGCACGTGATTGGGCACCTCCCTGATTGGTTGTGAGGCATTCTGGCCAAACTGTGTCGGAGCTAATCCCCACCCTCTCCAGGTGCGAGAGCCTGTCCGTGTGGGGGTGTGATTGACCATTGACCCTGAGACCAATCACTGACCCTGACCTTGGAATGCTGCCCCCCTCGACCTTCATTGGATGGAATTTTCCCCTGAATTTCTTGTTCCCCAATAAAAGGCCATTCCCTGGTGTTCTCTCTCTCTCTCTCTCTCTCTCTCTCTCTCTCTCTCTCTCTCTCTCTCTCCTGCTAGTCCTGAGTAAGCCTTGCTGCCCCACCAGGTGGTTCAAGGCGAGAGCTAGAGGGAGGGCCATCTCGGACCTGGTCAAAGAAAAAGGTAATTGAGTCTTGTGTATTTATTTTGATCTCACTAGTTAACTTCTATGCTACAAACCTCTTGTATGAAACCAGCGTGCTGGTCGCGTGGTGGAAGATAATCTTTACAATTTTATTTCTTATATGAGAATTTAAAAACCAAAAATATAAGAAAATTCTTCCTCTTCATCTATTAAAAATTACCCAATGCTTTAAAATGGTCACCCCAGCTCATTTTGTAGACTAGACATTCAGTTTCTTTCCGAGCAGGAAATGAGCATCTCTAGCTCTGCATTTACCCAGGGCCAAGCCTGAAGAACCCACAAATAATCCACAGAGGTATAGAGCACAGACTTTTGGGTTTTGAAGTCACTAACTGCATTGTATGACCTTGGGGCCAGAAAACACTTGCTGAGAAACTAATAATAACTTTGAACACTATGGCCCCCAGGGGGCATTTTGTTTTCCTGAGAAGGATATGATGTTTCTCGTGGTTTCTATCCTGTGGTCCCTGCCTAATTTCTGCCCTGGCAGCGGGCCCTACATTGCTTTCTGCAACTTGTGTATAAAAAATGGGGAGAAATATATGTATTTATACTCGTGTATAAGTGAAATATCTTTGGGAAGATACATACATTGTCTAACAATAGTTGTTACTGCCTGGGAGAAGGTGAATGGAAGACAAAAGTTTAGGGAAATAATTCACTTTCTACCTTACCTAACTTCTTGAATTCTGTATCATGATGTGGTATTTTTGGTTCAAAAAATTAAATTGTAAGATGAAAACCAAAACTGGACAATTTCCTAATGTTCAAATGATCAGAACTGGCTCAGCATTCTGTCCTCAATCCCAAACCACAGGCCTAATTCAGGCACAAGAAGATACACTACATTGTTACAGATTTTCCATGAGTTCCATAAATTCTATATTGTCTCTGAGCTGGATTGCCCTATGGAGGAAAAAAAAAGAATTGTAGGATTTTTTGAGCATGTTAGAGAAGCGAGGAAAGGGTGAAATTCATCTGGATGTAGAAGAAAGTCACCTCCAGTGAACTCAGCCCTTTTAAAAGCAAACCCAAGCTAGGTGCAGTGGTACACACCTATAATTCCAGCGTCTGGGGAAGATGAGGCAGGAGAATCATGAGTCCAAAGCCAGCCTCAGCAACTTAGCAAGGATCTAAGCAGCTCAGTAAAAAAGTAAATAAAAGGGGCTGGGAATGTGGCTCAATAGTTAAGCACCCCTGTGTTGAATCCCTGGAAGCAAAAAATAAAGCAAGCTCAAGCCCAAGTTTCTTGGTATTTCACATTCAAATACTTTGGGTTATATCTTCAAAACTGAAAGGAATTTTCTTAGAAATCCATAACTGTATTATAATGGCCAATAAGATTTAACAAGACCCCTTAATATTATCCCAAACCTAAACTATAGGCAAAAGTTCAAGAGTGTTTCCAAAATGTCTTTTCACAATTGGTAGATACAATCACTTCATAGGATAGAACTGGAAACAGATATGACCCTCTTCCTGTTTTTATTCTCAACTGCGTTTCTAATGCCAGTCACAGGTATAGCTTGATTTATTTTCTTGTGTTTTCCTAGGGTACTGTCATCATTGTTATGTAACATCTGCTTGGGATAGCAAAAAAGACATAATCCAACATTTTTAAAAATTATACTGGTATAAAAGGAGTATAGAGGAATTGATGAAAGCACAAAGGAAAGTAGTCGATGCTTGCTGAAACTAAGTGAGAGATACAAAAGGTTTCATTATACATTATCCTACTTCTCTTTGAAATATTTTAATAAAAAATATAATAGCATAGTCTCTAAAGAGTGGAACAAAATTATTGGACAGAGTTATAGGGGACATTTAAAAAATGTTATTATCTTTTCTGGAAAGCAATTTTCTGAAATTCTATGAAACAAAAGGTACTACCCTTTAAATCCATGGGGAAATAAAATGGTCTAAAAATGAAGGAGAAAAGGTTTGCGATATTAGTCACCTGGGATCAAGAGATACTTAAAATACAATGGAACATGTGAACACTGCTTTGAAAATTCCCACTTATAAAAACTATTGTAAAGACAAAAGAGAATATGGGCTGAGTATGGGTTGCCAATATTGGGGAATTATTACTAATTTTTCAAGTGTGGTAACAGTGTGATAATTTTTGTTGAAAAACTGTCCTTTTATTGAGGACACACATACTAAAATATTTCAGAGGAAATTGAAAGAATGTCTAAATTACTTACTTTTAAATACTTAAAATAGATGTAGCAAATATGTTAAAATTGCTACTGGAACCTAGATAAAGTGGCTGCAAAATAAATGGTGGTTGTGGTAACATGATTTATCAGTCTCTCTTAATAACCATATAAAAATGGATAGCAACTAGATAGCAAAACCAAACTCCATCAATAATATTTAGAATAAACATGATAACATTAAAATATAAGTAGATCAAGGCAAACCACTAACAGCCACCAAAACACATAGGCATCTCTATGAGAGTGAAAGGAGGATTGGGTTGGCATCTGATGGATATAAGACAGGAAACAGCCAGCGGGGTATTCACAGCAGGTCAGTTTGAGGATAGTATCTGAAACTGATAGTGATTTTGCCCCCTCCAGTGCTAGGCAAGTGTAAGGGCCAAGGTAAAGATTGTTGTAGCAGAGCTGGGGTTGGGGCTCAGTGGTAGAGTGCTTGCCTAGCATGTGTGAGGCACTGGGTTTGATTCTCAACACTACATATAAATAGATAAAAAATTAATGTCCATCAACAACTAAAAAACAATATTTAAAAAAAGATTGCTGTAGCAATTGAAACCTTTAGCCAATGGTGTACCTAGTTATCCAAACAAAAAGCTTGACTTTAGAATCTTCCAATTTTTGTGGTGTAAATACTGTCGCCATGGCTAATGTTAAATTATCAACACAAGGTAACTGAAAGAATATTTGGAAAAAATGTGAAATAGCAGACTGTTATATAATATTCCATTGTAAAATATAATAGTCATGAATGATCTTAAAATCACAATATTATACTAAAACACCAACCTAAACTTTTTAATAACTTGGAAACACAGCTTCAAAATATATAAAATAAAAAACTGATAAAACTAAAAAGAGCAACAGGAATGTCCAATTTATAGAGATTTGAACAACCATCCTTCAATTTAAAAATGTAACTTAATAAGGCCCTGTCTCTAAAAAATAAAAATACTAAAAGGAGCAGGGGATGTGGCTCATTGGTTAAGCACCCCTGGGTTCAATCCCTGGTACAAATAAAATAAAATAAATAATAAAAAAAATCTGTTATCACCAATTCTATTGTGCTAGAGGTTCTAACCAGTGCAATGAGATCATAAAAAGGAAAAGAAATTCATTCAGATTATAAAACAAGAATTAAAACTGTGTTATTTCACAGTTTTTTTCCATGTAGATAATTCAATGGAACTAAAACAAGAATTGATGTGATTTTAGCAATATTGCAGGATATCAATAATCAAAATTCAACTGATTTCAATATGTAATATTGAATAATCAAAATTCAACTGATCAATAATCAATAATCAGAATTCAACTGATTTAAATATGTAAGCAATGAACAATCTGGAATTGAAAAAAATTAAATAGCATTAAAATATGAAATACTTGAGAAAATCAGTTAAAAATCAATAAGAACTGTACTCTGAAAAAAATCAAAATATTGATAAAAGAAATTGAAAGAACCAAATAAATGAAAGTAAATACATATTCATGGGTTGGAAGACACAATATTGCTAAGATGACAAGACTCCACATATTGATCTACAATTCAGTACAATCAATCAAAATTCAGAAGGAGACAGTATTCTCAATGTTGCCAAGTCAGTTTTAAAATGTATATAAAAATAAGAAGAATCTAAAATAGTCAATAAACTTTGGTAAAGACTAAAATGGAAGTATAGCTAGTACCTTATTTCAAGAGCTACAGCATCAAGGCAGTGAGGTACTAACATGAAAAAACAAAAATTGATCGATTGAACATAATAGATCTAGAAATGCATGCACATACACACACATACAAGTTATCTTTAGCAAATGTCAAAAGGCAATTCACTAGAGAAGTATTTTCAATGAATGGTGCTAAAATACCTGTATGCCTATAGTCCAAAAAAAAAAAGATAGAACTCAAAATGTAATTCACAACAAATAAAAAATTAAAAAGAATCAAAGACCTGAAATTAAAAATTTAAATATAAAGCTAAACCTTCTAGAGTAGCAAGAAAAAAAGAGGATAATATATTTCTGAACTTGGTTTAGAAAAAGATGCCTTAGATGCAAATGCATAATTCTTAAAAGAACAATTTGATAAATAGTACTTGAAATTTTTAAAACTTCTGAAACACACTGCTTAGTGAATGTGAAGACAAACTGCAGATTAAGACAAAAACTGTTCAAAACATATTTCTGATAAAGCACTTGTATTCAGAATACCTAAGGTCTCCAAACTCATTAATAAACAAACATCCTGATATAAAATGGGAAAAATTGTGAATAGACACTCCACCATAGAAGATATGATACCATTAATCATTAGGGATTAAAACCATGATTAGATACTATTGCACACCTATTAAAACTGCTAAAATTAATACTGACCATGCTGAGTGTCTGTGAAGTTATGGAAAAACCATCACACTCAAAGACTACTTGGTGAAAATGTAAAATGGTATGACCACTTTGGAAAATTGTTTGGTAGATTCTTAAGAAGTTAAACACCCATTCATTCTGCTACTCAGTCATTCTAATCTTAAACCCTTATCCACAAACAAAAGTCTATGCCCATAAAAGCAGTTTTAGCTCAATATTCTCAGCAGCTATATTTGTAGTAGCCAAAATCTGAAAACCATGCAAATGTTCATCAAAATAAAACACCAGAACAAATTGTAGTATGTTATTCAGTGAATTACTACTCAGAAGTAAAAGTGGATGAGCTATTGATACAACAAGATGCATGAATCTCAAGTCTGCTCTCCGTGTCCCCTACTCTTTTTCTAATTTCATATAGTCCATCATTTTTTTGGTTCATGGGTGAATATTCAGGCATTTTATTTAAATTGTAATAGATCATGAAATGAGCCAGGTGCAGAGGTGCAGGGTTGTAATCCCAGAAGCTCAGCAGGCTGAGGCAGGAGGATCGCCAATTCAAAACCAGCCTTGGCAACTTAGCGAGGCCATAAGCAATTTAACAAGACCCTGTCTCAAATGAAAAATTAAAAATTGAAAAGGGCAACACTGGGTTCAATGCCTGGTACAAAAATTTTTAAAAAAGAAGAGAAGAAAAAGAAAAAAAGAATTGAATTCTTCTTCAGAGTTTCCATTACACTTTTATCTCTGTAATCATGTTTTCACTTGAAATCAGTATGTCCTTTTTTTGTAGATGCAACAGTCTCACAAATCTTGTTTTCAGAACAAATCAGAGCCAGGCACAGTGGCACATGCCTGGAATCCCAGTGGTTTGAGAAGCTGAGGCAGAAGGATTTCCAGTTCAAAGTCTGTCTCAGGAATTTAGGGAGGTCCTAACAAATTTAACAAGACCTTGTCTCAAAAAAACTACTGTCTCAAATCCCACCTATTTCTTTTTTTAAAAAGAGAGAGAGAATTTTTTACTATTTATTTTTTAGTTTTCGGTGGACACAGCATCTTTATTTTATTTTATGTGATGCTGAGGATCGCACCCCAGCGCCCGGCGCATGCTAGGCAAGCGTGCTACCACTTGAGCCACATCCCCACCCCTCAAATCCCACCTATTTCTTGATGTAAGATCTTTCACAAAGAGTCATTCGCTTCTTCCTTATATTGATTTCACACCATTTACTCTTTTTCCTTATTCTTATGAAGTAGAATCCAGTATGAGGGAGTTATGATGGTTTCAGAATTGTTGGAGTGCACTCAAACCTTTCAATCCTATGGAGAAGGAATAAGTATGAGTGTGCTGTGGTTTACCCTTCCCAGCTGCCTCCCCACTGTAGAGGAGCAGCCTAGACACTGGGGCAAGTTTCTTACACTTGTTTTCTAAAGTGAGTTTTAATTTCTCCAGCTAGCTGGAACCTTTCTTAGCCAGGTCTCACTTTCTTAGTAATCTGAAAAAATCTTCTCTGGTTAGTGAATGACACTCTGTACTCATTTCTAGAGCTGAAATGGATTTTGGTGTTTCTTTGATAATTTTAGGGACAATTTCAGAGGGATAGGGTATGAACTGCATTGGGCCTAAGGTGGAGTTTTGAAATGAATTATTTTCATATTTTCCAAATAGTAGCATAGCAAAGTAATTTATTTTTATAATTTTTTAATCTAGTCAATTTATTGATGCTAATAGTGTTTAAGCTTGTTTTTCCCCCCTAGGAATACAATCATGTCATTTGTAAATAATATTTCCATCTGTCTAATGGTTTTATCTTACTTCTTATTTCATGTTACATTATAATGGGCACAACTTTCACACTGTTAATAATGACTGTTAACTTTCTTACATTTCTGGGAATGCCTCTAGTACTTTACCATTTGTAAAATTTTGGTTATTAGCTTCATAATTAAGTTCAATATTGGGAACTTTTCCAGAAGATATTCAGATGTGCATACACCTTATCACCACACCTGTAATCCCAGTGGCTCAGGAGGCTGAGGTAGGAGGATAGACAGTTCAAAGCCAGCCTCAGCAAAAGCAAGGTGCTAAGCAACTCAGTGAGACTCTGTCTCTAAATAAAAAATAAAATAGGCTGGGGATGTGGCCCAGTGGTTGAATGCCCCTGAGTTCGATCCCCAGTAAACCCCCCCAGAAAAGTCGTATTCTTGAATACCTAGTTCTATAAAGGGTTTTATCAAACAATATCAGCAACTATTGAGAAAAATACTTTTCATGTGTCCTCTTTATTATTTTTATACTTTTACTAGCTCATTATGGTTATATACAATAGTTGGGTTCATTTTGACATATATATATATATATATATATATATATATGAATTTTCATTTGCTCCATATCCGTGCCCAGTGCTTCCTCTTTCCTTCCACTCTTACATCCTTCTACTCCCTTTCCTTTACTCTACTGGTCTTCCTTTTATTTATTTATTTATTAATAACTGATGTTTTATGCACATACTTAAAGGTAGAATTCCCTGCAGTATATTTATATTTGCACATACCATGATTTTTTAAAAATTTATTCTACATTTCCTCTCCTTTCCCATCTCTCCTCGCTCTTTCACAATCTCTTTTACTCTCTCTATCCTTATAATATTTGTTCTCCACCTTTTTTTGCTACTTTTGCTCTAGCTTCCAAACATGAAAGAAAACATTTGACCCTTGATTTTGTGAGTCTAGCTTATTTCACTTAGCATGATGTTCTCCAGTTCCATTCACTTATTGGCAAATGCTGCAATTTCATTCTTCTTTATGGCTGAGTAAAATTCCATTGTGTACGTGTACCACATTTTCTTAATCTATTTATCTATTGAAGGGCATGTAGGCTGGTTCTATAACTTGGCTATAGTGAATTGTGCTGCTATAAACAATGGGGTGGCCATATCACTACAGTATGCTGATTTTAGTTCTTCTCGATAAATACCAAGGAATGGGATAGCTGGGTCATGTGATGGATTCATTCCTAATTGTTTGAGGAATTTCCATACTGCTTTCCAGAGTGGTTGTTTCATAAACAATGTACGAGTGAACATTTTCCCTCATATTCTCATCAGCATTCATTTTTATTTGTATTCTTAATTATTGCCATTCTGACTGGAGTAAGATGAACTCTTAGTGTAGGTTTTATTTGTATTTCCCTGACTGCTATGAATGTTGAAAAATTTTCATATGTTTTTCCCATTTCTATTTCTTTTTTTAAAGAAGTGTTTACTTCTACCTATTTATTTATTGGGTCATTGGTATTTTTTGTGTTAAGATTTTTTCTAAAGAGAGAGAGAGAGAGAGAGAGAGAGAGTTTTTTTAATATTTATTTTTTAGTTTTCAGTGGACACAACACCTTTGTTTGTATGTGGTGCTGAGGATCGAACTCGGGCCGCATGCATGCCAGGCGAGTGTGCTACCTCTTGAGCCACATCCCCAGCCCCTGTGTTAAGTTTTTTGAGTTCTTTATATATTCTGGATATTAAGTCCCTCTCAGAGGACTATCTGGCAATGATTTTCTTCCATTCTATAGGCTCTCTCTTCATGCTGTTAATCATTTCCTTTGCTGTGCAGAAGTTTTTAAATTTGATGCTGTCCCACTTGCTGATTCTTTATTTTATTCTTGAGCTTTAGGAGTCTTGTTGAGGAAGTCAGTGCCTGCACCAATATGTTGGAGGGTTGGGCCTACATTTTCTTCTAGCAGTTTCATTGTTTCTGGTCTAATTCCTAAGTCCATTTTGATTTGACTTTTTAAGAAAAATTTTGTAGTTGTAGATGTATAATGCTTTTATTGATTTTTATGTGGTGCTAAGGATCAAACCCATTGCCTCACACATGCCATGCAAGCACTCTGCCACTGAGCTACAGCCTTAACCTTGATTCGACTTTTGTGCAGAGTAAGAGATAGGGATCAGATTTCATTCTTCTATGTATGGCTATCCAGTTTCCTCAGAACCATTTGTTAAATGGGCTATCCTTTCTTCAATGCATATTTTTCACAACTTTGTCAAGTATCAGATAACTGTAGGTATGTGGGTTGTTTTGATGCCAATACCCTGTTGGTTTTTTACTATAGCTCTATAGTATAATTTCAGGTCAGGTATTGTAATGCCTCCTGCATAACTCTTCTTGTTTATTATTGCTTGGCTATTCTGGGTCTCCTATTCTTCCAAATGAATTTAAGGACTGTTTTTTCTAGATCTGTGAAGAACATCAATGGTATTTTAATGGGGATCACATCAAATCTATATACTGCTTTCGGTAGTATAGCCATTTTGTCAATATTAATTGGGAAGTCTTTCCATCATCTAAGGAAAGATGGAATTCTTCAATTTATTCAGTGCTCTATGGTTGTTTTTTTTTTAAATATTTATTTATTTTTTAGTTTTCGGCAGACACAACATCTTTGTTTGTATGTGGTGCTGAGGATCGAACCCGGGCCGCACGCATGCCAGGCGAGCCCGCTACCGCTTGAGCCACATCTCCAGCCCCATCTCTATGGTTTTTATCATAGAGATCTTTCACGTCCTTAGTTAGATTTATTCCCAAGTATTTTATTTTTTTTTCTATGTTACTGTGACTGGGATTTTTTTTCTAATTTCTTTTTCAGCAGAATAATTATTGCAGTATAGGAAAGCTATTGATTTATGAAAATGATCTTATATCCTGCTTCTGTGCTGAATTTATCAGCTCTACAAGTCTTCTGGTAGAGTTTTTTGGCAGGTGGGGTTTTTAGATATTGGGAAGTGTCATCAGCTAGCAGAGATAATTTGATGTCTATTTTTCCTATTTGTATCCTTTAATTTCCTTCTCTTAACTGAGTGATCTGGCTAGTGTTCCAAGAACTATATTGAATAAGAGTGGGGAAAGTGGACATTCTTATCTTGTTCCTTATTTTAGAAGAAATGCTTTCAGTTTTTCTCCACTCAGTCTGATGTTGGCTATGGGTTTATCATAAATGGTCTTTACAATGTTGAGGCAAGTTCCTTCTATCCCTAGTTTCTCCAGTGCTTTTAGCATAAATGGTTGCTGAATTTTATCAAAACACTTTTCGGCATCTATTGAGAAGATTCTTTGCTTTAATTCTGTTTGTGTGGTGAATCACATTTATTGATTTGCATATGTTGAAACAAACTTGCATCTCTAGGGTGAAACTCACTTAATCATGGTGTATTATCTTCTTGATGTATTTTTGAAGTGGTTTGCTAACATTTTATTAAGGATTTTTCCATCTGTGTTCATCAGGGATATTGGCTTGTAGTTTTTTTCCTTGATGTGTCTTTGTCTGATTTTGGCATCAGGGATATACAGGTATTTGGGAGTATTAATTTCCTTTCAATTTCATGGACTAATTTGAGAAAGACTGGTGTTCTTTAGAGGTCTGGCAGAACTCATCTAAGAATCCTTCTGCTCCTGGGCTTTTAATTGTTGTTTCAAATTTTAATTGTTGTTTCAAATTCATTGCTTGATATTGGTCTGTTTAGGCTTTCTATATCTTTCTGATTCAATATGTAATAAGTGTCTAGAAATTTGTCTATGTCTTATAGATTTTCCAGTTTATTAGAGTATAAATTTTCAAAATAGATTCTAATAAACCTCCAGATTTCAGAAGTTCTGGTTATATTTCCTTTTACATCTCTAATTTCATTAATTTGGGTCTTCTGTCTCTACTGGTTAGTTTGGCTAAGGATTTATCAATCTTATTCATCTTTTAAAAGAACCAGGAATAGAAAATAATGTTAGCAACAGATGCTGTCTTAACATAAATGTTTGGTGTCTACTTTGACAGCACTAACATCAATTGCCATCTACCTAGGAATGGTTCAGTCAGCTTTTAATAACAATATCAACAATAAAAAATTGTAAACTAGGGCTGGGATTGTAGCTCAGTGGTAGAGTGCTCACCTTGCACGTGTGAGGCACTGGGTTCAATCCTTAGCACCACATAAAAATAAAAAAAAAATAAGATATTGTGTTCACCTACATCTAAAAAACTTTTTTAAAAAAACTGTAAACTAGCTAGGCATGGTGGCACACCCTTGTAATCCCAGTGACTCAGGAGGATGAAGCAGAGGATCATGAGTTCAAAGCCAGCCTCAGCAACTTAGTGAGACCTTAAGAAACTCAGCAAGACTCTGTCTATAAATAAAATACAAAAAAGGCTGGGGATATGGCTCAGTGGTTAAGTGCCCCTGGGTTCGATCTCTGGTGCCTAAAAATAAACAAACAAAACAACTCTGTAAACTAGATCAGGCATTTGACAGCAGGAGTCTACTATGTCATATATTGTATTATAAACACAACATAAGCAGGGTAGGAATTACTCAAACTATATAATTATATTATTTAGCAGAATTACAATTTCCTACATGGAGAGAAAATAGGATAGGAAGGCAAGATAGAGTTTGACATAGTTTTAAAAAGTGAACATATGAGAGCATATGTAGCAGATGTCACCTGTAAAGAAGAAGGCTAAAAACACTAAAAAAAGAAAGAAAGAAAAGAAAAGAAAAGAAAGAAAAAAGAAAAGAAGAGGGAACAGAAAATTTGTGCTGTTAGGAAGAGATTAAAGAAAGGGTAATGAAATGGATAAAAACCAAGTTTCAAACAAACAAGTAAATGTAAGATCAAAACTACTCAAACTGTTGAACCCAAGACGCAAAGAAAGGACCACCAACTCCAATTTTAAACCAAATTAAAGCAAGCTTATATTGTGTACACAAGAGAACTGATCAGCGCGACTGTCTCACCCAAATGCAGAGGACAGCATCTGATCTAAGGGCAAGGGTGAGGGGTTATAACAAAAGTTACAAAGGCGGGTGACTTGGGAACTTAAAGCTAATAGGGTTTCTGGCAAGTTTAATACAAGGGCAGATAGCAGGTTAATGATCTACATGACTTCACATCTCAAGGTAGGAAGTGAACTAAGATTCCAACATCAGAATTAATGAGGAACAGCTGGCATTTCAGGGAGGGTTGTTATCTGGTCAGTCAGAGCCAGGCACGGGTGAGGTCAAGGCACAGGAAGGAATCCTAAGCAAGTTTTTAAAACATCAAAGTATGGTCAGGCCAAAGAGAAATCTTAGTATTTTACAGTAAAACAGAAATGAACTTTTCATGACTTTGTGACAAGATGGCTCCCAATCTTAAGATGGAATTAGGCTGGGTTCATCATTACCCATATATGTATTTTAACCTATCCACACAATGAGAACACACACATATTCTCTCTCTCTCTCTCTCTCNTCACTATCCTCTCTCTCTCTCTCTCTCTCTCTCACACACACACACACACACACATACACACGTGTACATACACCCCCCTCTCTCTCTCTCTCTCACACACACACACACACACACACACACACACACATACACACAAACTTGCAGAATGGAAAAATAATAAAATAAGATGAAATGATATTTAAAAAGTTAAAATTTTAAAAAGAAGTAAAAATATAAGAATAT
The DNA here is from genome assembly GCF_001458135.2 of Marmota marmota marmota. NCBI lineage: Eukaryota > Metazoa > Chordata > Mammalia > Rodentia > Sciuridae > Marmota > Marmota marmota. The sequence goes on along the minus strand of NW_026000257.1, from coordinate 81,741 downwards.
TTTAAAATGGTGGGATTATGGAGAAAAGGGAAAAGATAAGAAAAAAAATGAAAGAGGGAAAATCTTAATGTAAAATAAAGGACTTGTTTCCACTGAGGTAGTCAAATCTGTTGGCAGGGATGGATTTTAATTCTTTGTATTTACTTTTGGCTTTGTAGCCCTGGGTTTGAGAGCTGGGGCTTGTTAAGTCTAAAGCCTTTCTGTTCCTCACTTAGCTGTATGAGCCAAGACTGGTTATAGTATATTTCAGTTTCCAGTCTCCCAGTACAGGGTGAGATACACTGGGTGTGGGTGTTGACAAATTGTGTATTCCTGTAGTGAGTATGGTGCAGAATTCTAAATTTGGAGTTCTATTAGTTACCGTTTAATCTTGGCTTACCTTTGAAACTCTGTTGGTGGGTATTTGAGATTAGATCCAAACCATCCCTCCCCCATTTCTGGGGAGATGCTGGTCTCTACAGGAGGTCTGGATCCCTAGGTAAAATCCACCTTTAGGGTTAGGGACCAACCCTCCACAGGTTTTACCTTCACCATTATTAATATAAAATACCAGGTACCCACCCTGAAATGCAGATGTTCCTGTGTGGCTGCTATAGATGTCTTTCTAATAGCTCTTACTGCACACTGGCAACAAAGGGAAAATTTCCCCTTTGTATTAGGAGCCTTTATGGTCCAGGTACAATTTTCTTTGTGATTATTTCAGTCCTGGTTTAGGCACATTCTGGGATTTATAATAGATGACTGCTGGCAACATCCTTTGTAATTTCCAATCTCCTGTCTCTGCTTGCTGTTGTACAGTACTTATAGATGGTTCCCATGTAATGCAGTAACGGGTTTCTAGCAATCCTGATCCTGGTTCCCTCCAAACCATTCACCCCTGGGGCGAGCTATTTTTGATTAGCTTTCACTGATTTTCTGCCCGTTAAAATCAACCTTCCTATCTAATCCACTGGTTTCTGCAAGCCAATTTCTCTTTAGTTTTTATTATTTTTTTTTAAATCTTCCAGCTGCAGTCTTCTCTTTGGCCTGTGCCCCTTCTCTCCTCAGCTGCCACCATTACTGCCAAATTGGTGGTTAAGCTGGTGCAATTCAAACATATTATTTCCTATGTTTGAAGTTTCTGACTTTCTGTGTCTCTGTGGCTTCTTTAACAGTCCAGTATTAAGTTCTGGTGAATTCCCTTAGTTACCCACCTCACTGAGGAGCCATCTTCCTGCTTTGTAAGTTGTGCTGAAGAACTGCAGAAAGTGCATCCTTCCTCTAATCTGCCATCTTACCTATATATTTGTTCTTTTTAAAATATTTTTTAGTTTTACATGGACACAGTATTTTTATTTTGTTTATTTATTTTTACGTGGTGCTAAGGATCAAACCCAGGGTCTCACACGTGCAAGGCGAGCGCTCTACTGCTGAGCCACAACCCCAGCCCTATATTTGTTCTTTTAATAATCCTTTATTAAAATATGTCCCAATAGTCCCATTAACTAGCCTATCTTCAAGTTCAATTAAGTCTTTCTTGTGCTTGGTCTATACTGCTATTATGATTTTAATCTCCGTGTATATTTTAGCTGAAGGATTTCTGTTAGATTTTTTAAATTGCTTCTATTTCTCTGTAAAGATTCTATGTTATAGCATTGAATTTTTTTTTGCTTTTTCTTGAAGAGCTTTGAGTTTCCTTCAAACTGCCATTTTATTTTATTTTTAGTTAGTAAAACATTTTGCTGTTTTAAATGTATCCTTTTTATTTATTTATTTATTCTTTGTAGTTTTAAATGACAGAAGAATCCATTTTGATATAATTATGCAAGCATGGAGTATATCTTATTCTAGTTAGAATCCCGTTCTTATGCATGAACATGATGGTTTGCCTACATCGATCACTACATGGTTGAATTTTGGTAACATATTTAGACCATTAGTGAGGTTATGGTTCACTAAAAGCTTTTTATCCTTGTTGGTATGCAATGTGCAGTTCTGAACATCTGATTCGATACCAGTCTTCAAACATTGTTGAGAGCCACAACCAAGTCAAGATGGCGCCTGGCATTTTGCCAGAAAGAGTGGTTGAGAAGTAACGCCAGCGAGCCATTAAGATGATGATAATTAAGCTGTGTATAATTATTAAGATAATGACTGATTGCTGTAACTGGATGATGCTAAATTGAAACAAGCTGTATATTCAGTTGTGTATATAAACCTCTGCTGTCCTGCAATAAGGCGGCTCCTGCTACCTCGGGTGCCCGCTACTTTTGAGTTCTTGCAGAGTTCCTGTTGGTTCTCGCAGAGTTTCCGTGTAGTTCTGGTTGAGTTCCCATGGGGTTCTGGCAATAAAGTAGTTCCTGTTTGAACCTACAAGTGGCTCGTGACCTCCCGGTTATTTGTGCCCAGCCAGACTGAGGCAAAACATCTGGCTTTGTGCATGTCTTTCAAGAAATTCTAGGCAGGTTGCTTATTTTCTGAGCCTGTATTCACTTCTGCTGTATCAACATTAGATGGAGCCCAACTCTAGGTTTGCTGTGAGCCTGCTGCTGTTGTACTGTTGCTGTCACATCGCTAGAGGGCGATACCAGCCTACTTTTGTCCCAAATCCAGTTTATGAGCTGTTGGAAATGAACTGAGGAGTATATAAAAAGGGTAGTTCTGGATAATGATGTCCATCACATTCCACCATTCTTGCTAATCCCTTGCCTCCTCCCTTTCCCTTCCTCCCCTCTCCCCTATCTAGATTCATCTATTCCTCCCATGCTCCCCCTCCCTACTGCATTTTGAGTCAGCCTCCTTATATCATAGAAAACATTCAGCATTTGTTTTTTGGGGATTGGCTAACTTCACTTAGCATTATCTTCTCCAACTCCAATCATTTACCTGCAAATGCCATGATTTTATTCTCTTTTATTGCTGAGTAATATTCCATTGTATACACATTTCTTTTAATCCATTCATCCACTGAAGGACATCTAGGTTGGTTCCACAGTTTAGCTATTGTGAATTGTGCTGCTATAAACATTGATGTGGCTGTATCCCTGTAGTATGCTGTTTTTAAGTCCTTTGGGTATAGTCCTAGGAGAGGGATAGCTGGGTCAAATGGTGGTTCCATTCCTGGATTTCCAAGGAATCTCCATACTATTTTCCATATTTGCTGCACCAATCCAAATGTATGAAGACACAAATTGAGTGTCAATCTACTTTATATACAAACAGAGATATGAAAAAATGTGGTATATATATGTAATAAGAATTGTAATGAAAAAAAAGTACATGTATAAAAAAAGAGCGTAGCTCTGTCACCCCAAGCTCTTCTTGGATGAAGGGCTGGCCACACACCTTGTCCATTGTTACCAGTTTGTGGTCAAGCTCTGCAGGATACTACCTAGAATCACCAGAGGCAAAATCGCCACAGAGGGACTAACCCCAGGCCACACCTTTGCCACAAATAGCACAGTGTTGTGTTGCACCCTGAGCTCAGTCTGAAAAAACCAGCACAGCAGTTGCTAGGACCAAAACTTACTCTGATACAGTTTGCCCACTGCTGAGGCATACTCCTGGCCCACCTGTTGTAAGCCACAGGTGACATTAGTTGGAATGGGTAAGCTTGGACTGCATGTCTCTACCCAATACCAGGACTGTTCCAAAGGTTCTGTCCATGGGTACTGGTCTGGGGTTGGGGACCATTAGGACCTGACCAGTATTAGGTTTCATCTGCCCAGTACTTACTTCCAAGGCAAAGTCCAGTACTGTTCTAGTTAGCTTTTCATTGTTGGGACCAAAATACCCCACCAGAACAACTTAGAATTGGGAAAGTTCAATTGGAGCTCTGAGGTCTCTTTTCATAGATGGCCAACTCAATGTCTCTGGACCCAAGATGAGGCAACATATCATGGGGAAAAGGGTCCAGTGAAGGAAAGCTGCTCAGCTCATGGAGGGGGTCAGGAAGCAGAAGGTAGAGGGGCCACAGAGAAGATGCACCCACCCCACCAGGGCACACCTCCAATGACCCACATCCGCCAGCCACACCCCACCTGCCTACACTTATCACCCAATCAGCCCATTCAAACTAGATTAAACTAGATTAGAGTTTTCACAATCTAATCACTTCACTTCTGCATTAACAGAAGCTTCTGGGGGACACCTTATATTCAAACCATAACAAGTGCTTACCACACTGTCCCATCCTCAGAGAATGTGGCCTTTCTCCACATTATGCTGCTCAACTTAGAGTTAGTTTTGGTGAAGGCAGTCTCCTGGCCACCAAAGCTAACATTAAACTGGGTCATACCTGAGTCACAGCTGCAAAAACCTGCACAGTCTCAGGGGTACACCCAGGCCCATTCTACAACTGGAAGATGAAATATGAGTCTGTCCCACCAGGGCACAGGTCTCTCTGTATGATGCTGCTGCAGGTCTTGAGGCGCCATCTGTGAACTTGGGGATAGCTGTGCTGCCTGAGGATGGGGAACAGGTGGGGTAAACAGTACCTTGGCCACAAAGGGCTAATGGTAAGCTGTTTTGCACCTGAGTTTCACAGCTGTGGGGACCTACCCAGTTGTGGAGGGATGCCCCAGGTCCATTCTAAGGCTGAAAGTGATGCAGACCAAAACTTTAATCTGTCCCAGAAGGATGCAGGTATCCAATGCCAGGGCAGGACTTAAGGTTCTGGCCAGAGCTCTGGCATGGGTATAGGTTCTTTGTTTTTTACCTGGTGCTTGGCTTTACTGAGGTAGGCACAGCATTGATCCAAGGCGAATTCCTGTGTTAGCTTTTGTGTCTGTTTCCCCAGAAGATGGAATCTTGCTCCCTCCTCTACTGCCCAAGGTTGAAGGAGGAGTGGTGGAGCCAGTTCCTGGGCTACTTGGTTAATGCAGTTTCAGCAGCTCAGACCATGGGTCCAGCTCTGAGGGCAGGGTTCATAGAGATCTTCCCAGCACTGGCTTACCGTGGTGGGCCTGGCACTGGGTCTCAAAGCTAAGGTCTCAGTTTGGTTCCTTCTCCCTCCCTCAATTGGGATGCATGCTGTATGCAGCTGAAGGAAGTGTGACATGGGAAAGTCTGTTTCTTGCCTTCTTCAATGCATCTCTTCTTATTATACTAAAACCAGGCACTATGGTCTCCAGTTGGCTTCCTTAGCCCTTGTGAAGGTAGTTAGGTGTGTGGATAACTGTTAATGTTGGTGTGATTATGGGGAGAAGATCATTGGAGGATCCTACTTAAGTCATCTTATTGTTCTGCCCTCCCATCAAGTTTTATTTTATCAGACACTTTGTAATCTCCTTTCTTCCTTATTTTTATATATGTTTTGATACAATTGAGAACTTTAAAGAAACTATAAAAATAGTACAAAGAGTTCACCTATACCCTTCACTTAGCTTCCCCTAAACACAATAAAAATCATGATACATAACTGTGGTACATTGTCAAAATCAGAAAATCCAAACTGGCTTCATATTATCAGTTCAATTAAAGAACTTATTCTGATTTCACCACTTTTACATGTACTTTCTTTTCTCTCTTTTTTTGTACCAGGGGTTGAACCCATGGGTGCTTAACCAAAGAGCCACATCCCCAGCCCTTTTGTATATTTTATTTACAGATAGGGTTTTGCTGAGTTGCTTGGGGCCTTGCTAAGTTGTTGAGGCTGGCTTTGAACTTTCGATCCTCCTGCCTCACCCTCCTGAGCCTCTGGGATTACAGGGGTGTACCACTGCTCCTGGCTTATATGTATTTTTATGAAGTATTATTAAATAATATATTTGTGCTACCACCATCAAAATCATGATATGGAATTGTTTACCACCACAAAGAAATATCTTCCTGCTGTTCCTTATAGTCAAACTCTCTCCACAACCCTAACCTGTGAATGGTACTAATGTCTTTATAATCACTATAATTTTGTTCATTCAAAAACATTGTGTGAATGGAATAACACAGCATGTGACTTTTTGAGATGGGCTTCTTTCACTTAGCATAATGCCTTTGACATTAATCTCAGTGTTGCATGTATCAAATAGTTTGTTACTATTACTGTTCAGTAGTATTCAATATTATGTTTATACCACAGTTTGGTTATCCACTAAGCTTTAAATGGCAGTTAGGCTACCACTTTGAAGTGCACAATTCCTAAACATTAATAACATTCACAATGTTGTGCAACCATCACTACTATTTTAAAACCTTTTCATTGCCCTAAACAGAAACTCCATACCTGTTAAATAATACACCCAGTTGTCTTTTCTTTCTTGCCCTTGGCACAAATTTACTTGCTATCTATTAATTTGTCCATTGTAGATATTGCATAAATATGTAGTCATAAAAATTTGCCTTTTTGTGGCTGGCTTATTTCATTTTGCAAACTGTTTTTAAGATTCATCCATATTGTAGCATGTATCAGAACTTCATTCTTAGCTGAATTACAATTCACTGTATGCATAGACTACATTATTCTTATCCATTCATCTGTCAATGAACATGGGTTTCTACCTTTTGGATACTGTGAATAAGGCTGCAATGAATACTAGCAAACAAGTGTTAAATCACTATTGTCAATTTTTTTTTCAGTGCTGAGGTTGTAACCAGAGCCTCACACATGCAGGGCAAGCACCCTGCCATTGAACTATATCCCCAGCCACTGTTCTCAATTATTTTGAGTAATTACCTAAGGGTAGAATTATTGGGTTATGTGGTAATTATATGTTTAGCTTTTTGAGGAACCACCAAATGTTTTTGCCACAGCAGCTGCACATTTTATATACCCACCAATAATGAATGAGCATCTCAATGTCTTGAAAACCTCACCAATACTAATTTTCTATTTTAAAAATCATTACCATCCTAGTATGCATACTGATTATCTCATAAGGGTTTTGATTTTCATTTCAATAATGACTAATTAAGATTTTCTGAAGTGCTTATGTGCCATTTGTATATATTTTTGGAGAAATATTCAAGTCCTATTATCATTTTTAAAATATTTTTAGTTGTAGTTGGACAGAATACCTTTATTTTATTTTTATGTGGTGCTGAGGATTGAACCCAGTGCCCTGCACATGCTAGGTGAGTGCTCTACCACTGAGCCACAACCTCAGCGGCTCCTATTATCATTTTCATTAGAGTTTGATCCACTTACATATGTTTATTTTAATTGATAAATAATAATTGTATATATTTATCACATACAACATGACATATTGAAATACATGCACATTGTGGAATGTCTCACTCATGCTAACATATGCATTACCTTATCTATTTACCATCTTTTGAAGAGACAACACTTAAAATCCTCTCTCTTAATGACTTTTAAAAATATAGTAACTTGTTATTAACTATAATAAATAAATCTCATGAGCATATTCCTCCTATCTAGCTTAAATTTATAACCTTTGACTAGCATTCCTTCTTTTCATACATCCCTCTCCTAAGGCTCTTATAACCACCATTCTACTCTGATATGAATGACATTTGACAAATGATTGTATGTCATTTGCCTTTCTGTGCCTGGATTATTTCACTTAGCATAATGCCCACATTGTTACAAATGACAGATTTGCCTTCATTTTAAAGGCTGAGTATATACTACATTTAAAAGAGTCCATTTGCCAATCTCTTGGTGGGCATTTATGCTGTTTCCATATCTTAGCCATAGTGGTTAATGTTATAATGAGCACAGGTGTACAAATTTCTCTTGGACATGCTGATTTCATTTCCTTTGATTATATATCTAAAAGTTACATTGTTGAATCAGGTGCTGATTCTGTTTAGTTTAGTTTTGTTGCCTGTAGAAGTGGCCCATCCTTTCCTATTAAGGACTAGAACTTTCACCTTCCACTTTCTGGAAGATGCTGCAGAATTTTTACCCATAAAAGCCAACAAGTGAGAACTTTTAAACTACATCTTCTCTGGAATGCCAGGTTGAAAATTAGGGTTAAATCTCATTATAATGCAAATGGGGACAATCTAGGCCTGAAAAGGAGGAAACAATCCATGGACCTTACAAATGACAAGGACTAGATGGCATGTTCTGGCAGAAATCTGGGGAGTAGCCTTAGGAGTGCATTTTGAGGTGCATGATTAAGCAGGTCAAAACATACAGCTAAATAAACAAGAATTCTTGGACTTGGGGGAATTTACTCAGGATATGGTATTAAACACCCCAGCAAGAGTCCCAGGGAATGGGTCAGACTCATCAGTGGATGATTTTATGAAGCCTAGGAAAAAATGGCCAAATCTTAGTTAAATAGAAATGTGTGAATTGCTATGGAAATATAGTATCTGAAATAATAAAGAAGTTGAAAAAGGGTGACATTTTATTTAGCCTTAAGTTGTGAGTTTATTTGAACTAGTAGAAAAAAAAGAGGACAATGAAGATTTCATAGGGAGAGGCTATATGAAATAGAGTCCATGCTAGCTCTTACAGCCATTCCAGCCCAACTTTGGAAACAGTTCTCTTTCTGAATATAGGTGTTGCCTTTTAATTCCAAGTATAGTTTCCATGAAGTATCTTGCTCAATTATCTTTGTGACTTTCTTTCCCTATTTTTTTGTGTGTCTACACTTCAATATATTCTGGAGCTCCAGAGCTCTCTAGAGGAAAGCTCCTAATGTTGACAGCTGGCCAGGCTGATGAGATGAGCTGAGTTTAAAGGAGCTGGATGCAGCAATAACTAAGAGAACAGTGAAGAAACCATACAACACATGAACATGAGTTTCAAAGGTGGAAGTGCTCTGTGACCCCAAGGGTCAGCTCATGCTGGGAAGTACTGGAAAAAAGCAAGAAAGAGAGGTGCACTTGGAACTCCCCTATTTATTGTGGAAAAGACATTTGATAGAATATTCCACCCAAATAAGGCAAGGGATAGAGTTTTGAAAGGTGATGTCTTGTGGTCAGCAGATTGATCGACATCTTGGCAAGTCACACCCATCTCAGGTGCTGTGTGGGATCACAGGCAGAGTGAGAGGAAAGGCACACTTGCGTAGCATAGCCCAATCAGCATACAACATCAGACCAATCCCCTCATATGCTCAAATGTGTATAGCTCACACACATAGCCCATGGATGGCTCACAACACCCTAATATAAAAATAAAGAAAGTAGGAAGGGAGGGAGGGAGGAAAAGAAGAATCTTAAGGAAGTGTAATTGCTGGAATGGATAGATTATGTAAAACTGGAAGGCCTATGAGAGGATTGCATTCTTTGCAAGGGCCCAGAGGATACACATTCTCAGAAGTGCACTGATCAGAGGGACTTCTGAATCACTAAGAAGTTTGGGTGTTGCTCTTCTCAGTAGGCCAAAGATAATGGTGGGAGATAGTAACAGAGCTATGTTCATTAATATTCATGATATTACCTGACCACTGGTGTGACAGAGTCAGGTTGCAGCACAGACTGAAGACCACAATTATCATAATGATCACTAAGGTCAAAAGGGTTGTCAATAGGGCTCAACCTTCAGGGGACTGTAGAGATAGTTAATAGGTAACAATATCCCTAGGGGTGAAATAAACATGAAGCCAACAAGTGTGCTCTTAACCTTTATAACTGAAAACAAAATGGAGAAGCAGAAGGCTGAGTATGATCACTTTCAATAAAGTTAGGATTGTGCTGGGGTTGTGGCTCAGTGGTACAATGCTCACCTAATATGTGTGAGGCTGTGGGTGCGATCCTGAACACCACATAAAGAGAAATAAATAAAGATATTGTGCTCATTTACAACTGAAAAAAATATTTAAAAAATTTTAAAAAGTTAGGATTCCTTGGTTAGTTCCCAGTTCCAACCAATTTTAAACTCTGAATACCATTGACTGAAGTTAGTCACAGTTGGCAAATGTATTATGTAGCAATCTTCTTCTTTCTCCAAAGAGAAATAAAGTCTAAACAGAAAATGGCATGAGTAATCCAGACCTTTACGATAACCAAAGTTGCATCAACTCCTGTGCCCTAGTCGACACACAGCTGTATAGAGACTGGCCCACAACTGTATAGGGAATCCCAAATGACCAGTCTAAAATGAATGGAAAAGCTAAACTTTGGTTTACAGATGGCCTAAACCAGAATGTACATGTATGCCAGAAATGGATGGCAGCAGAATTATAGTCACATTTAGGAGTGGCCACAAAATAAAGTGGAAATGGGAAATCTCAATGAGCTGTGTTTTCAAGTGGTACATCTGACCATCTGCATTGTGTTGAAAGAGAGATAAATCAAAGTAAATATGTATACAGATTCCTGGGGAGAGATAAATATCTTGAATGTCTGGCTAGAAATACAATGATTGGAAAATCAGACAAGGAGGTATGAGGTAGAGGCATGTGCATTAACATATTGGAGTGAGCACAAAATGTGAAGATTTTTGTATCTTATAGCAATACGCATCAGAAAGTAGACACCACAGAAGAGTGAAAATCATGTAAATAAAATGATTCAGTTAGTTGACATTAGGTAGCCTTTGTCATTGGCCACTGCAAAATTAGCAATAAGCACATGAATGAAGCTGTCATGGAAGCAGAGATAGAGGCTTTCCAATGATCCAACAATATGGTCTCCCACTTACTAAGGCTGATTTATCTACTGCAGCCTCTTGATGTTTGAATTGTCAACAACAGGGACCAACCATAATTCTCTGATATGACACTATTCCTTGAAGTAGCCAACTGGCCATTTGGTGACAAATTGAGAACATTGGGCCCCTTCCATCCTGAAAAGGCCAGTGGTTCATGTTAATGGAGGAAATTTACTTATTTCAGGTATGGATTGGCCTTTCTTGGTTGCAGCCCCCCATAACATCTGACCAGGGAGCCAATTTTATAGAAAAGGAGGTATAAGTTTGACCATGGAATCCAGAGATATGCAATCCAGAGATAGCCAACCTCAGAGAATAATAGAACAATCTTCTAAGTGCACAACTGGAGCACAAACTCGGAGGAAACATTCTAGAAGGATATATTGCCATCCTTCAGGATTTGATGTATGTATTGAATCATAGAACCCTTTGTGGCACTTTGTCCTCAGTAGGAACCTAGGGATAGAGACAAGTGTCACCCTACTTAAAATCATTCTTGTTTACCTACTGCAGATTGCAAACTCAATTATGGGCTCTACACTAGAGAGGAGGACCAAAGAGTCCTCCTAGCATACTTTTGTCAGAGAACACACCATGTATCCAAGAGATCTACAAGTTATAATTCCCTCACCTCTTCTCTCAGCATTTTGGACTCATCAGAATTATCAGCTCTGCTGGGAAGAAAGGGATAGGGCTGCTACAATACAATGAGGGAACTGAAAAATACACGTGAAGTCCTCGTGATCCAATTTGGTCCTTCTAGTACTTTCTTGCCCATTGTAACTGAACAAAAATGTGGCAATCCTGAACTGAGAGGGATATGATGATAAGGGTTCAGCTCCTTCAGGAATGAAAGTTTTGGTCATACCACCAGCTGAGCCACCAAGCCCTACCAAAATGATGGCTATTGATGAGGGAAATTTAAATGGATAGTGAAGGACAGAAAAAATGAACATCAGTTAGGGTACCATAACATCTCTCCTTTCATTTTCACTTTAGGTCAAGAGGTCCACAGAAACTCTGATGGAATCGCTTCCCAAACCTATAAGGAAGTATACCTGTGCAATGTAAAGTATAGGGATGCTGTGGTGGTCACAAGATTGTGCCTCACAGACCTCCTACGGGAAGCATAATTGACCTTTAATCTTATGTTTGCAGACACTTGTCGGAGCACACAGACCAATACAGCATACCATTGAGAAATTTGATTTTTTTACACTGAACAGTATGTCTTAGAGAACAATTCAAAACAATGTCTAGAGAGACCAGGTTCTTTTTAAAATTTTGTTCTTTTTAGATACACATGACAGCAAAAAGTGTATTTTGACATATTATACATACATGGAGTATGACTTCCCCTTCTTGTGATTGTACACGATGTGGAGTTTCACTGGTTGTGTATTCATATATGAACATAGAAAAATTCTGTTCAATTCAAATACTCATTAATGTATGAATGAAGAAAGAAATAAAATATGCCATATATATACATACATATGCATATATATATTGCACACACATATACATATATGTATGCATATGTAAATGTATATACACATATATGTATATGTATATGTGTACATATTCTGTCTTTCCCATTCCTATCCCCCCTCCATTATTTTCATTCCCCTTTGTCTGATTCATAACTGCATATTATTCTCCAATGGACAGATAGGCACTTTGGATACTTCCAAATTTCCACTTTTTATAAACAATGTTGTGTGTATATATATATATATATATATATATATATATATATATACCTCTTTATACAATTTTGCAATTTTTTTCTCTATGATACATAGAAAGATATATAATTATTGGATCAGAAATTTAATAGTATTGCTATATTGTCCTCAAATATGGATATCACCTCATACTTGTAAGGATGGCTATTATCAACAAGTGATAACAAATGTCAGTCAAGATATGGAGAAAAGGGAACTCTAGTACACTGTTAATGGGCATGTGGATTAGTACATCCAATTTTGGAAAACAATATGGAGATTCCTTAAAAAAAATAAAAATTATAACTAACATATGACCCAGTGATCTCTTCTAGGTCTATACCCAAACGAGGTGGAAGCACACCACCATATAAAGATATCTGTGACCCTATATATTATTTACAGCATTATTCACAATGGTTAAGATATGGAAATAATCTAAATGCTCATCTATGTATGAATGAAGAAAGAAATAAAATATGCCATATATACACATAGATATGCATAAATATGTTGCACACACATATACATATATGTATGCATATGTAAAGGTATATACATGATATATAAATATGTTGCACACACATATACATATATGTATGCATATGTAAAGATATAGATATAGATATACATGTATGTGTGCACACACATATACATGTGAATAATTTAGCCTCATATATGCATGCATGTATATATGTATGTGTGTATATATTATACATATAATATATACATTTTATATATTATATGTTATATATAATATATATGATATATATATATATATATATATATATATATATATATATATATATATAT
>NW_026000257.1:57836-68626 GCF_001458135.2 Marmota marmota marmota | reverse complement strand
ATATATATATATATATATATATATATATATATATATATATATATTTCAGCCTTAAAAAAGAAAGAAATCCTACCATTTGCCACACCACAGATAGTCTTGGAGGACATTATTCTGAGTGAATAAGAGATACATAAACAAAAATATTATATAATCTCACTTGTATGTGAAATATTTTTTAAAGACTCAGCTGCATAGAAATAGAGAATGAAACAGGGGTTTCCATGGGTAGGTTGGGAGGAAGGAGAGGAGAGGAAATGAGGAGATGTGAGTTAAATGACACAAAATAGCAGATATTTTGGATAAACAATTTAGAGTTCTAATATACAACTTGACAACTAAATTTCATAAGATTACATTGTCATAGGAATTTTTGTCAAACAAGTAGATTTTAGATTCTCCTTCACACAAAAATATTACCTATATGATGATAGATATTTAAAAATCAACTTCACTATAATGACATTTTACTATCTACATGTATTCTATAACACCATGTTATAAATCTCAAGTATACAAAATTAAAAATATTTTTTAAAAAAAATTCAACACTATAACACATTACCATCTGTAATGGTAAAACATTTCCTCTTACCCACACTTAATATTGTTAGTGTTTTTTTTTTTCATTTTACCAAACTGATGTGTGAAAAACTAACTCATTATTGCTGTTTATATGCTCTTTTATTATTAGTTATAATTATTGCCTCCCAGAATAGTCTGCATTTATCTCTAGATGAATCCAATAAAAGTATTGGTTTTATTGGATTCACTAAATAGTTTGCACTAAATTATTACATATTACTAATATATTTCTCTTTGCTATTTATTCTTTTTTTTACACAAAACTTTATTTTTTCTTAATTTATTTTTGTGTGGTGCTGAGGATTCAACCCAGTGCCTTACACGTGCTAGGAAAGCACTCTACCTCTACCACTGAGCTACAATCCCAGCCCCCTGTTTATTCTTTTCTTTTCAGTGCTAGGAATTGAACCCAGGTCCTCATGCATGCTAGGCAAACCCTCAGGCCTATCTTTGCTATTTATATACATTTCGATTATTTTCTTCCAGTTTGTGTCTTCATTATTGTCTTTACTTGTGATATTTTTTTAAAAATGTATTATGTTGTCAAATCAGTCTTCTCCTTTATGATTATTTTTATCTTCTTTAAGAAATACTTCTCTCTCTCCTGGTCCTAAAATCAGTGTCATATTTGTTTTCTAAAATGTTTATAGCTTTGATTTTTACTTACGGGTATTTACCCATCTTATATTTATTTTGAGGGATGATATAAGAGACAAACAGATAGTTTGTCCAAAATAGAGAACCTATTTTCTCAACACCATTAAAACAAAATATTCCAACTTTTCCCCACTGAGTTAAAATGCCATGTTTGTTAAATACAAATTCCTATATCTGATAGGTTGTTTCCAGAGTCTCTCTTTTTTCCCAATTGTCTATTATTATACCATTACTATTCTCTTTAAATTATTAGAGTTTAAATACTTTTCATTTGTACATTTTATGACAAATTTTCACATCTTGTTTAGACAAGATTTTTGAAAGTTGTTTTAAAAAATGTTTGGATATTGTTTGGAATGCCTTTGAATTTATGGATTCATGTGAAATACCTGTATTGGTATTTCATCAAGAAATATGGTGTATTTTTTGTTTTACGTTTTTATTCTTGTAGTTACTATATATGAATGCATGTATGTATGTAAATATATATATATAATATGTGTCTATATAAAGATAATATACGGATTTATGGTTTGGGGCTTTTGCCAGTGCATAGAACAACACTTGTTATTTGTGTGACGATCTTTGTCTGCTTAGATTTTAAAATTTTCATGTTAGTTCTGAAAGTTTAATGGTTGAGCCCTTTGCATTATCTAGATGGAACAATAAATTCATATCTTTTATCTCTAGCTATATTAATTTCCAAGATCTACATTGTACTAATAAATGGCAGTGGCTATTGTTCTTTTAAATGTTTTGGATATTAAGTATGGTGAGATTTCTGTAGCTTTTGATACATTCAGTTTTCATATAGTTAAGATCATTTCCTTCTATTCCATTATTTGTTTTATCAATAGTAAATGTTCAATGTCTCAATACTTGCACTGCAGCTATTAAGATTATTACATCTATTATTTCTATTTTCTTAACGCCCATTGGACACAGAGTTTGAATAACATGGTCACCTGGAGATCTGCAGGGTGCTTATAGTTCTACAGTTAGAGTGAGTTTAAGGGTCTAAACACTGGCTTAGTTCTAGCAATTGGGCAAGGGTTTGCACTTTTTTTTTTAACTTGAGTGACTTCCCTCAGCCTCCTGTTTATCCATAGTTGATTTTTTCTGATGGTACAGAATGGAATACTCATTAGCTTTCCATCTTTTTTCCCATAGGGACACCATGTTCTATTAATCATCTCCATAACACTCCAACCTCCTTGGTGCCTTTATTTCCTTGCCTATCATTACAACAATGTAAACCCTTGGCTTCTGGTAGTTAGAAACTGGTACTCACTTCTATTGTTCACAGTCCTGTATTCCCAATGTAACCAACAAGCCAAAATATTTAGCAGCATCTCCTACAATCCAGCCCTCCTGTAGAGGACAGTATTATTGAATGTCTTAGTGACTATAATATTTCCCTCAGTAAATCCATTCTTTATGCCTAGGTAAATGATGCAAGTTCTAGTCTTTTGCATGGAACATAATTTGGTGGAGCTTCTGTTCATATCTACTTTATCTATTCCAGCACTCTGATGTCCCTGAGCCCTTTAATCCCTTCCTTTACCATATTTCACAAATCTGGCATTGCAATTTCACTTAGTCTGGGCCATTACATTTTCAATGCTTTTTAGGAACCACTCTATTAATATTGAGTTTGCACAATCTACTAGCATCATTACCAGTGTTTTGAGTCTTGTATCTTAAGAGAGTGCTCCTGAGTCAACAAATTCTTCTTTATATAGTTTTAAATTACGAACCCCTGATCAAGCACCCTTACAATATAATACCACTCATAGGCTCCTATCTCTTTCAGTACATACAATCTGTACAACAATATAAATCTAATCATGACATTCCAGTGTGTGCGAACCTCCCTGCCTACGCATTGATCTCACAATAAAGTCCCAAACCCTTAACAGTCCAACATAGTTCTGAATGATCAATGCTTGACCTATTTCTCTCATATTGGTTTCACCACTCTCCCTCCTTCTCCTCACACCATAAGTACTGCTTTTGATTTGATCCCAACAGACCCAGATTCTTTCTGACTCAAAGCCTTCTACAGAGCTATTCTATCAGCTGAAATAACACCTCTAATTTTCTCTCATTGTTATTTTCCTGGCTAACTCATGTATATCTTTCCAATTTTAATCTAATGACCACTCATTGAAAAAAGGTCTCCTTGATCTGATTACTGCTGCACTAGGTCAAGACCTTGCTATGTTCTTCTGTAGCTCCCTGTACTTTTACTTTGTATGATACTCTCAGTTTTTTATTTGTTCTTTTTAGTTATACATGAGAGTAGACTGTATTTTGAAATATTATACGTACATGGAGTATAACTTATTCTGATCAGAATATCATTCTTGTGGTTGTACATGATGTGGAGTTTCACTGGTGGTGTATTCATATATGAGCATAGGAAAGTTATGTCCAATTCATTCTACTGTCTTTCCTATTTCCATCCCCTCCCTTCCCTTCATTTCCCTTTGTCTAATCCAATGAATTTCTATCCCCCCAACAACTTATTGTGTGTCAGCACCCACATATCACAGAGAACATTCAGCCTTTGGATTTGGGGGATTGACTTATTCCACTTAGCATGATAGTCTCCAGTTCCACTCATTTACTGGCAAAAGGCATACTTTCATTTTTTTATGGATGAGTATATTCCATTGTGTAAATATACCACATTTTCTTTATCCATTCATCTGTTGAAGGGCACCTTGGTTGGTTCCATAACTTAGCTGTTGTGAATTGAGCTGCTATAAACATTGTTAATCTTAGTTTCACCCAGTCGTTATGACTGATTAAATGTCTGGTTTCTTCTCAACTAAAAAAGTTTCATGAGGGCAGAAATCCTGCTTTCCTTATTTACTTCTGCATCCTCAGGTTTCTTCAGTTCACCCCGTAATTTTACCAGAAACTTCTCCCATGCATCTATAGTTTCCTAAATAAAATAATAATTACTATTATTGTTGTTATAAAATACATTACCAATAGTGATTTAGCATCCAAACTAAAAATTCCACCAAACAAGATAGTTCAAAAACTCAGAATGATCCACCATTACTTTGCTCTGACTCAATTACAATGAATTCTCAATCATATGTTTTTGCTTTTGTCTGGCAAAGGAAACAATCAACAGACAGTAGGGATAAGCAACAGAATGGAAGAAAATATTTTCTAACTATTCATCTGATAGGTGGTTAATATGTAGACTGTATAAAGAATTCAAACAATAATAAAGAAAAAAGTATATAAGTTAAAAATGCCCAAGTGATCTGAATAGACACTTCTTTAAAGAAGACATACAGTGAGCCACAACATATGAAAAAGTTCTCAATTTCATTAGTCATCATGGAGATATTTTACTAATAATAGCCTGTTACAGTGGCTATTATATTTTTTAAAGGCATTAGATCTGGCGAGGATGTGGAGAAAAGGGGATTATTATACACAGTTGGTGGGAATATAAATTAGTATGACAATATGGAAGCTCCTCAAAAAAAAAATAGATCTACCATATGATCTGGCTATCCTACCTCTGAGTATGTATTCAAAGAAAATGAAATCAACATACCAAAGAGATATCTGCATGCCCATTTTATTGTGACACTATTCACAATAACTAAAATATGAAATCAACCTTAGCACTCATTGATGGATGATGAATGGATAAACAAAACACGTTATAGACACAATTTAGTATTATTCAGCAACAAAGAAGAATAAAATCCTATTATTTTACAGCAAAATATATGGAACTGGAGGACATTAAGTCAAGTACCTCCCATGTTCTCTTTCAATTGAAGAAACTAAAAAAGTCAATCTGAAAATAGAATAGTGATTATTAGGGATTAGGGAGAGTGGGTGGGGGAAGAATGGAAAAAAAGGTGGTTGAATCTGAGCAGTGCATGCTCTATGCATATGGAAGTATCATGCTTAACCCCATTAATATGTATGATCAATACAAGTTAATTAAAAAAAAACTTTTGTATCTCAGTATCTTTTTCAGTGAAGGCAAAAATAGGAAATTACCTAATGTCATTCTGTTAATATTTCTTAATATTCACAAGTTTTATTTTAGTTTATATACAAATACCCATATGATGGACAATACATTATTTCTGACTGCCTCATTTCACATTCTGTAATGCCTGTACCCACGAAGTACATAAAAATCCCTGTAATACTACTGTTCAACAACAAAATTACCATGAGTAGGTAATTAAATCCCCTAAAAAGGAAACACATCTTATTAGAATTACCTACATATAATACTGTACCATTCCCACCATTTTCATGTTTAAATTTTCTATTGATTTTAAATATGTTAACTCCAAAAATGTTCTAATACCAACATTCAGTTGTCTTTGGAAAATTCACACCTAATTGCAGTTGCATTATTACTTTAATTGACCATCTTCCTCACCGTGGCAACTGTGGAGTTCTACGCAGCAGCTCATAGTTTTATTCTACCTTTAAAAAATCCTCTCCTGAAAACTTAAGAACATAATGATAAATGAAATAAGCCAGACTCAGAAATTCAAGGGCTGACTGTTTTCTTTCACTTGCACAAGCTAGAGAGAACTAAATGTGGGGTAAGGAGGGGTGATATCATAAAAATAGAAGGGAGAACAGTGGATTAGAGGAAGAGGATGGAGGAGGGATGGGTAAGGGAAGCAACTAAGAAATGAAATTGATCGTCTTGTGTTATATGCATGTAGGAATACATCACAATAAATTCTGCATCTATATGTAATTATAAAATATAATTAAAAACAATAAATGGCCTGTTGTGGTGGTACATACCTGTCATCCCAGGGACTCAAAAGTTGAGCCAGGAGGATTGCAAGTTTGTGGCCAGCCTCAACAACACAGTGAGACCCTATGTAAATAAATAAATAAATAAGGCTGGAGTTGTGTTTCAGTACTAGAGTGCCCGTACTACAAAAACCAACCAACCAACAAACAATAAATAGAAGAAAGATGAGTAAGGTAAGAAAAGGAATCAGTAGGAGGGAGGGGATGGGAAAGCGGATATTAGGGATTAAGAATGAGTGTAATATATTATATGAATTTATGGTCATGCCAAAATGAACCAAAACATTATGTATAACTGTAATGCACTAATAAAAACAGTTTTAAAATCCTCGCCTGGAAACTAATAAATTTCCATGAGAAATTAGTTCACAAGTGCTTGTAAATGCCAGGAGCTAAGACACCTCTGCTATTTTGCAGACAAGCCTGGGTTCAACAAAGCTCCAGCTTCCACCTGCCCAAACTTGTGCCTCAGGGTTAACAGTGATGGGTTGTTCCATTTCTCATCCTGAATTGTTGCAGGGGGTGAAAATATTTTTTCTTGGGAAAAATAAAGGGATTTATTACCTAATAAAGAACAATATCTCTTTAAACTGATACAAAACAAAATGACAAGTGTTCCATCATCTCCCAATACCACATCAAAGTGAAAGTGACCTCCATTTCTTCAAAATATGCACACATACACAATTATGCTCTTAGTGAAGACTCACTTCCGAATAACATTTTGAATTGAAACAGCCATGAAGTTTCTTTATCATGTCAATAGAAATGAGTCATGGAAAACTACTGACACATTCTCATGATTTTTAATTGCTTAAAGAAGACAAAAAAGAAAGACAAAACCATATTTTTCAATTTCTTTACATGTATTTGCATTCACATATTCATATTTCCCCAGTATAAACACAGCCATACATTAAAAATCTCTTGCTATTTACTCAACAGTGACTCATTCATCCAGTTCAATAGTATTTTTGACGATTTTATTTGCCTAAGAAAAAACAAGTTTCCCCTAGGTTCCAAGGTCCACAGGTTAAAATGACAAGGTACTTTCTATGATGTGTTATGGTCATCTGCTGTGGTCCTGCCTCCCATAATCAGCCTTAGAGACTCTGAAGTAAAGGGACCATGTTTACACCCTTCAGCATCCAGGACAGTGGATGGTCAAATGTATTTCCTTTGTCCTTCTTTAAAGCAGTGATTCTTCAAGTGTTGTCCCCTGACCAGCAGTACTGAAATCACCCCAGAACTTGTCACAAATGCAGGGCTCCATACTGACCTACTGTATCAGGAACTTGGAGTGAGAGGAGCTGTTGCAGCCCAGACATCTGTGTTTCAGTAAGCTCTGTTCATAGAGCATGCATCCTGATAAATGAATACCAAATGCTAAGACAATGAAGAATGCATAGAATAATCTGATTTATCTAAATGTTAGTGATATCACTAGAGTTTGCACATTGCAGGAATATTCTGTGCCCATTAAGATATACTTAATTATAAGGGGCTACCAAGTACTCTAAACAAGTGAATTTGTACTATAATCATGGATGACAAGTGTCATTATTGTTATAATATAAATTCTCCCTACATCAGTCTATAAATTTAACACAACCCCATTCATAATATGAGGTCTTTTTGGGGTAGAATTTGACAACTTTCTAAAACTGATGTGGAAATTCAAAACATAAAGAGTAGGCAGAACAATATTAAAGATGAACAAAGATAGAAAACTTACACTACCAGATGTTATAAACTTTTACAGGGCTATTATATTTGAGACAGCATGGTATTGGTATGGAGAAGCACTCAACCTTATTAATCATCAGGGAAATGCACATTAAAACCACCGTTCGAATCACCAAAACAGTGGCATAGAACATGTGCTAGGATTGATTTGAGAAAACCTGAAGACTCATACATTACTGGTTAGAGGATAAATTTGCAAGATCACTTTGGAAAACTGTTGAGTGGGATCTGTTAATGTTAAACATATATATGACCTATGACCCAGCAATTTCAATCCTAGGAGGAGAAAACCAAAAAGTGAAGAAGAGTCTGTCACACTAGAACTCTCTCATACACACATCAAAAAAATTTGCACAGTAGAAGATGGGAATTTCAAAGTCTCCCAGTGAGAGATTATCTCTGTTGCTAAAGCTCATCCTTACCATCTAGGGAGGATAGTACAAAATGTGGGGGCAGCTGGGCTGACAGTTTGTAGTTTAGCAACCAGCTCTTGAAGACACAAGCTCTTGCCAAGAGAAAGGACCTCATGGGGATTGTGCACTGGAACTTGAGTTATCCTCTTCTGTTGATCACCTTGAAAACAGCCCCTGTTGGGTCTTCCTTTTCAGTCTCTCATAGCAACAGCAATCTCCTTCTAGAACAAGGTCCTCACCTTAGTTTCTCATATGTTCCAAGACCTCCCTGCCTAGAAACACATGCACACTCTCCACTGAGCACTGACTCAGAGCCAAGTAGAAGGTATCACAACAAGTCTCCTCTGTGAAATACTATTCTAAACCCAACAACCTTGTGAAGCAGATATCACTGCCTTAATTATTGTCACAGATTTCAGAGATTCCATATTTTCCAAGTTCCTGGTAATTTAGAGTGAAGGGGTCTCATGGATGTTCATGAGCACTCAGCCTGTCCTCTGTATGATGTCATGGCCTGCATGTCCTCATTTATAAGAACTGCAAAAAAAAAAAATGGATGGCCTGTTTTTTGTGACGCATAGGTTTTGAGCTTATCTCTCACTTCTCTTCTCTCTCACAAAGTGGTTTGCTGTGACCTACTTCAGCTGCTAATACCTTCTGACCCTTACCCCACTGAGAGGAAAGAATTGTGTGTTTTTCAGCTGACAGGAAAAGGCTTGAATTTTCTTTGTATCTGAGGTCATTGCACAGTTCCAGGGGTGCTTAGTGACTAGAGAGCAACTGCAGGAGCCAGCATGTGCCCAGCATTTAAGCAAGCAGTCACCATTTACAGGGTAGTGGCAATGGGAATAGAAGGAGTGCTCTGAACAGCAGTCACACATCATTCTTTTCTGACAGCTTGAAGCAGAAACATTAACTGTTTCTACTTCAGCTTACACGCTGAAGGATAATTGAACTGTGTGTCTTTAAAAGGCCCTGTCACCAGGCTTCATTCTGATTTTTGAGAAAAATTTCCAGGTCTTTCTACTCTGTTTTCTTCTGGGTTCAATCCAAAGAAAACCATAGTAAAAACTGGAAATTGTGTATTAGGTCAGGGAGGCAAGATATGAAGATAAGATACACTAAGGTCCACACCTATGTGGATAGTCTCATTGCTGAAGGAATAAAATCCACTTACATGGAATGCTGAGAAGACTTCAGAAGAAAGGACAACAGAGGTGTCAAGATAGAGAACCTATTGAATGGTGAGGTTTGGAGAAGCTTCCAGGTAAAGGCAGTAAGTAGCAGGGGTCTCTTCCTCAGAGGAGAGTTTGAAGCTGGGTCAGAAAAAAAGGAAGAGACAGGATTAGAGGAGAACAGGAAGCCAGGGCCTGTGGAAAATCCTAAGACAAATGGGAGGTTGATGGGAAAAGCAGGGGGTACAAAATCCACAATCACCAATAACAGTAGAGCTGAGTGGATATGGTATGTAGCTGTATATGTGAAGCAAGGGTAAAAGGGTAGGGAAATTGATGAAAGAGGGTTGAGGGCTGTAGCTCAGAAGTAGAGAATGTGGTTAGTATGTGCAAGGCCCTGGATTCCATCCCTAGCACCAAAATTTAAAAAGAGAGAAAAATAATTGTGAGATGTTCCTGGGATCCAGGAAGAAGTACACAATTTGTTGACAGTGCTTGGAAGTTAAGCACAAAATTAGAGTCTGCACAGACAAAAGCATACGTAGAAACTTGATCAGGAGGCCTGCATCTGAGGAAGGCTCTCCCAATTCAGGGTTTTTGAAATAATTAATAAGAGAGCCCGAGGTTTCAGTGAGTATCCAAGTGTACTATGCTGAGAAGGAAAAAAAAGGTGCTAAATGAATTAGTACCTAGGCTCACAGTCCATTCTTCAATTACAACTCTTCTGCCATCCTTGTCTTTATACACTGGGGATTACACACAGTGAAATGACTTCTATCCTTTTTTGAGAAATAATTCAGATGGATTTCACCCTAATAAAAATTTGCAAACAGGGGCCCGGGTTGTAGCTCAGTGGTAAAGTGCTTGCCCTGCACATGTGAGGCACTGGGTTTGATCCTCAGCACCACATAAAAATAAACAAAGATATTGTGTCCATCTAAAAATAAAGAATTTTTTTAAATTTGCAAGCAACAATACAGGTGTGGTGGCACATGTTTATAATCCCACTGACTCAGGAGGCTGAGGAAGAAGGATCACAATTTCAAAGCTAGCCTGAGCAACTTAGTGAGGCCCTAAGCAACTTAGCAAGACTCTGCCTCAAAATTAAAAAAAAATTAAAAACAAGTTGGGGATGTGGGTGAGTGGTTGAGCACCCTGGGTTCTATCCCAGGTACCAAAATTTTTTTTTTAAATGTGAAAAACAGTTTACCATTTTTATATAATACTGTCTTCAAAAAAAAAAAAAGAATACCGTCCTCTAGGGACCATGAACTCAAGTTTACCCACTGCCTCCTTAATCAGGATGGCATGAAAATATTTTAGACACTTGAAGACTTATGACAGAAAAGAGAGTGGTTTGGGGAAAGGCATTAGATACTCTCAGCCTTAG
>NW_026000257.1:50771-54902 GCF_001458135.2 Marmota marmota marmota | reverse complement strand
TGGGATGGTGAATGAGAGAAAATGGGGCAATATCTATTGTGTAGATACAGGTAAGGGGCTGAGAGGGAGAATTACGGTGCTCCAAAGTTATGGAAAGGTGAATTGTGAGGAGTAGAGGTATGGTTATCAAATCAGTTTTCTGAATTTGTATTTGGGAAATACAATTACTTTAATTACAGAATCATACCTTGGAATGAGCATTAGACTATAAGTCTCTGAGCATATCAGAGTGGCTGTTCCTGGGGCTATAATCAACTAGTGTCAATTTCAGGGTTCATAGTACAAGTAAAGGTCTAGAATCCAGGGAAATTGTGAATGTAACATTAAGTTCTAACTTAATAAAATGGACAATAGACATAAAAACACTAATTATTAATTGTTAGGAATAAGAAAAGATTCATCAATTAATCATATAAAAAGATATAATTATTAATTCATTAATGAAATAAACCTGCAATGTAAAAAATGGAATGTCTAAAATGATATTTAAATAAATACTTAGTATTGGAGAAGATGTAATCAGTACTTTCTCACATGGTCAGTCAGAGTGGAATTTGGCACAACCACTTAAGAAAATCATTTCCTTGTTTCTACTAAAGCTAAACAAATGCATACCCTATGTTTCAGTGAGGGAGATGTAGAAGGCTTAGGCAGCCAGGGCAAGATCGGTGAGTGAGGAGATTGGGGGCAGGGCCAGAATAAAGGATCAGGGAGAGAGTGTTTCAATGAGGTCAACTACCTGTTTGACAAAAGTGCATGTGGACACAAGTGGGGGACCCAAGCAGATAGACACTTCCATACTTGTGCTCCTAAGCAGGGAATCCAATAGAAAAACTAAAACAGACATGTGGACAGAGGGGGCACCAATCAATAATGGTGAGGAGCTCACGGGCAGGGGAGAAGATAAGGAAAGAAGTGAATTCCAGAGATCATAAAAAGAAAGGCCAAAGTTCCCCCATCGGATTCCCAAGTATGGGGTCCCTTCTTTTTGGAGAAGTTTATATCTATTGCTTTTGCAATAAACCTGCTGCTTGCTTACTGTCTGTATGTCCTGTTCTTCAATTCTTTGCTCACTGGAGACAATGAACCCAGCACCCCTAGATGCTAACATCAGCAATTCAACAGAAATTAGTGTGTATACCAGGAAAGAATTTGTGAAGGGGGCTGTCCATAACAGCATTATTTATAATGATCACAAACACAACTCAAATCCCTGTCAACAGTGGAATGAATAAATAAACCACATCACTGACACATTGAGCAACTTTTGCAGCTCTTCTCATAAAAAAATCTCTTGGTTAAGACTTATCTATATTTTGTCAGTTTTCCACAATTAAATTTGTTTTGCTATATATTAATACTGAGACAAAAAAAGAGATAGAAAGCCAAATAAACCCTATACTTGCTATTTCTACTGAAGGCAAGTTTCTGTGACACTATGCAAGGCCTTTGGAACATTTGGTCTGTCCACTTATGTGGCTCAGTAAATCCTATGGTTTTGTGTCAAAGCCCTCAGCCTTTACAGTTGTCCTCATGGGACTCAGATAATCCCTTATGCCTCTTCCATCTTCTAAAGTTGTCTCAAGTTCATTCACTAGAAAGGATGCAGCATGTGAAGACTCTAGTTAGAAATTCCTTTTCCTGAACATATACATGCTTCTCTCCTGCTAGCCAGCCTGAAGGACTTTTTTTGCTATTTCATTTATTGTTCATACATGTTGGAACTTCAATACATCCTGTCATCCTTCCTGTTAGTGGCTAACTCATTTTCAGCCTGCTGGGTCCTACATATTCAGAATTGTCTGGATACTGGGAGTCTGAGATTTTTTTAAGCTTAACTTTAGGCTACCAAAAACATTCCGATGTTCTCTGTTCCTCTTAATAGATTAGACATGCAACTGACCTCTGACACAGAGTACAGATTTATGAAGGTGAAGATAACACTCTTAGGTAGAGTGGAGTGGACCTAGAACGAGATAGAGGCTCAAGGCCCCAGTGTCTGGAAATCAGGGTCTTTTATCCTGAACTGTGGTGTGTTCTCTTACTTATACAGACCTGATTGAAGATCCTCCCCCATTTTCTCCCTTTGGTTATCTTATGATACATAATTAGAATATATTCCAATTTTACCCCACTGGTTACTTTAGAAAACCTAATCAGAATACTGCCCACTTTACTTCCATTGTTCATTTTAAAATTTGACCTGTGGCGGGAGTTGTCATGGTGATAAGTCCTGGGTGATAGGAGTTGTCATGGTTATGGGATTTATTGTAAACAGGGAGAGGAGTCATCTCCTTGTCTTGTCCTCCAGCAGCTTCTTTATAATACCCTGTCTCCTCCATCTTGGTGACCCTGAACTCCTACCTGACAAAACTAATTTGCAGATCCTGCTTTCCGTGGTGGACAATGTGTGGCATGGATCAAAATTTACCTCTGTAAGGGCTATGAACTGATAAGCTGAAATAAACTTTCCTTGACAATGTCAGCTGTTATCAGGGAATGGAAGAATGGCATCAATATGAACAAATTCCATAGAGGGGACAGTAGGTACAACTGTCCCTGGGAGGTTGTTATCCTCCAATTTTTGGAAATCTTCCTCCACTTGGAAACTGAACTGGACTTAGAATTGGAAATTAGAGGTGGAAATATATTGGAAGTTTCCTGCCCTGAAACATGGAAAATAAGTGAACCAGGGACTAGTATCATAACCCAAGCTGGCACTTACACTGAATTCAGCCCTCCAATTTTCCCCCTGCCTCCCAACATATCCATTCACTTTTGCACTTCATATGAACTACTTTCATTCCTTCCACTGATTTGCAGATTTTATTACTAAATATGTTCATTGTGCCTCAACAATGGGTCTCAATTCCCAAAAACCAAAAACTCCTAAATTCTGGTTTTCAAATAACTTTTTTCCTTGCCTTTCCCAAGTGATTTATCATTTACAATTTCTACAAAACCCTGACATCTATAAATGTTTGGATCAACTGTTCGCGCAGTTCCTAAGCAACAGTGACTACTTTAGCTGCGAGACAGCTTTACCACACTTCCATAGATTTGACCAGCAAGGAGATGAGCTCAAATGGATTTAGATAGTTTATTACTGCTGACACAGCTGGCAGCCTGAGCTTCAGGTTTACATTGGTTCCCCTTGTTTCCCAAGTCCTACCTGATATCACAGCTGAAACACTGAACATATGAATCCCTCAGTCTTTTAAGGGCACTGCAAGCAAACCTGATCAATGATTGCCCTGGAAGAAAACATTATTGTTATTATCCTGGTTAGAAAATGAACCTGTTCTCTGACCAAGAGAGAGACATTAATCTCATCTCCTGGGAATGTCTTTGGGGAGAACAGGGAGATTCTAGCATCATTACCTGGGATTATAAGTAAATATGCTCCCTGACCTGTAACAGCTTTGCAAATATCCTTCAACAAAGCTGTAAATGCCCTGTGCTGAGATGTGCAGAAACACCTGACCCATGGAGAATTATCTTCCAACAGCTCATCATTTCCTTCCTGGTTCCTGAGTTTTGTTACCTTATTTGCAAATGGAACCATCTTCCCGGGACTGGGGGAGATGTCATTTGAATCATTGAAAAAAAAAAAGTCATTTAGCTGGTGGCACACTCCTGTAATCCCAGCAGCTCGGGAGACTGAGACAGGAGGATAGTGAGTTCAAAGCCAGCCTAAGTGAGGCTCTAAACAACTCAGAGAGACCCCATCTCTAAATAAATTTTTAAAAAAATACAAAATAGAGCTGGGTATATGGCTCAGTGGGTGAGTGCCCCTGAGTTCAATCCCCAGTACCCCTCAAAAAAGTCATTTAAAAATTCAGAATTCTGACTTCTCTAAGGGCTAAAATTTTCTATCATATTATGCAAAATCCCAAGGATCCTGGGTATCAGACAGAGATTATACAGGGAGGACAGGAGAAAGCAAGAACAATTCTAGACTTATATGTAGGAAATGCACAAAGTGATCGTAACATAAGACAATTCTTGTCAAAAAGTTATTATTAAATTGTAGTATAAAGGTGTATTAAGAATTGTAATGCGCCCAGCGACCTGCCGGCGTGGTAGTCACGACACCCCAATTGGAGTAGGGGCAGAGCAGAGCCGCCACCC
>NW_026000257.1:46715-50760 GCF_001458135.2 Marmota marmota marmota | reverse complement strand
AGCCACCACACAGCTTGTAGATTCAAACAGCAACTCTTTATTCCCGAACTCACACCAGCCGTCTACAACCACGTTCTGGTGAAATCCACGTTCTCTGCCCAAATCCACCTCCACTGGGCTTCTATCTCCCAAAATATACTCTGAATCCCGTGAGAACTCAAGGGGAACTCAGGCAGCAGGATATGCCCTATTCCCAGCAGGAATAATCTTAAACCTTAAACCTGGAACCTAAACCGGGAACGCCCTAATCCGCCTTGGTCCTTGAACAAGGTCACCTACATTCAATGTCACTGCAACATGGGGTACGCTGGCAAGGAAATTGTCATACCTACTTGGCTAATGGCTCCCAGCAGAGAGCCATGGTCCAAGGAGGCAGAACTCAGATCAGCAGGAAATAGTAAGTTCATTTCATTCCAGGAATCAAGACAAGGATCCTTAGTGAGTATTTAGAGAACTATCCATTCTGGAACAGTGAGGATTCCACAGAGTCCCATCCCAATGGTATCACGCTGAAATCCTTCCTCACTTCCCTTCAGAGGTCTTAGGATGGTGAGGGCTTATTTAGAGTGGGGGTGGAGGAAACTCAGTATAGCAGGTGGGGATAGGGACCAATTCCCTGTCAGGAGTCAAGATGGAAACCCCAAGGCAAGATGAAAGGCACAGTTCACTCCTGAACAGAGAGGTCCCATAGAATCTGAACTTTGTTCTCAACTATGGGAGGCCCCAAGCAGGGTTGTCTTGTGGAGTCCTCTCTTAACTATCTCCATAGGGGGATCTCTGTGAGAATTGGACTTAGTTTGGAGGTTGACTCCATTCAGCAGAGGGATGAATCCCATGTCCTGCCATTAGTCTAGGTAAAGAGCTTGACCGGAGGGTTGAGACAGGATCCCAATTAGTTGCCCAGCCTTGCAATCCTCCTATCTCAGTCTCCCAAGTAGTTGGGATTACAGGTGTGCACCCTTATGCCAAGCTAGTACAATTCATTTCTGCAGGAAACTTTATTATCCTCAGATCCAACTCAGAAGGTGCTCAGATTCTCAACTCTGCTGTCTGCTTTCAGGGGCCCAAGGTTAACATGATTACTTCATCAGTGTTTTTATGACGTGTAAGAGGAAAGGCCCACAGTGGAAGGTCAAGAGAGGAAAGAATTTCAGCAGCCAAGGTAAAGACCTGCAAAGTTTGGCAGTCCCCAAGACTACCCTCACCATCTACAAGTTCAGGAGTTCACAAGACCAAGTTTGATTATCTGCTAGAAGGACTCAAGAACTCACCGAAAGCCAATATATTCACGATTATGAATCACTACAGTGGAAAGACACAGATTAAAATCAGCTAAGAGAAGAGGCACATAGGAATTCCATGCACAGAGCTTCAAGTTGTTGATTCCTATGGATTCAGGGAGAGTGCTAACTTGTGCAAACCATGTGTGACAATACACATGAAGTATGACTAACCAGAGAAGCTCACTTGTGCCTTGAATTTTACAGTTTTTGTAGGGGTTAATTCATGAGGACATGGTTGAACATCCATGTGGCTAAACTTAGTTTTAGTCCTCTGAAGGTTGATCTAAGGCAACCTCAAATTTCCATCATAAATCATTGTTAGTTTTGACTATTTTGGTTGGTCCAAAGCCTCCAGATAAACAAGGACACTATTACCAAGCAGAATATCCAAAGGTGTAAGGCAAAAGTCAGACATCTCTTTGGGAAGAATTGATTATTTAGACTTTTCCTTGGTCAATGTAATTCTTTATGAAACAGCACCCTTAGAACTATAAGGAGACCATCTATGTCTAACCAGAAGAGGTTCCATAAAGCCCTATCCTTGCTGAGAGCTCTGGGGAGTGCTGGGAAGGGGTATTCAGCTGAGACTTCCCTCACTTCATTTTCTGAAGTACCAGAGATTTGAGACCTTTGTTTGAGGGATTTAATTATATTTTGTAGGTTAGATAGGACTTAGGCCCTGTTTTAAAGCAAGATAAGACTAAGAAGGACTGCCTATCCCAGATAAGAGAAATCCCAGCAGGGTCTGGCCCCTGATATTCACCCTGGAAGTCTTCTACCTTTACATTCTCTTCAGAGATATCCAGGAAGTGAGTTCCTTGGTCTAAGTGGGAAGTCCTTGGGTCAACAATTGGCAGAGAGTGTGACTGCTCAGCAGCTGGAGTCAGTTGAAGATCCTGAGTGAGAACTGAGGGGACCAACTACCCCATAATATAGTAGGTCCCATAGAGTAATATCTCTGGGAATTGCTTCCTAGAGTCTGATGTGGCCCCTTACCTTCTCCTTGTGGGATCAGGAGATAGGTTAATAAAGTAAACAGAAGAGTTCTGGCTGTGAACACCTTCGGACTCCAGGAATAGAGTTCAGACTTTTCATTGACCCTGCCAAACACAGTCTTGGTGCCCAGAGTATGAGGGACATAGGTAGGTAAAACCCATGGGAGAGAGGCATTGCCCTGGAAAGCTAAATCCATCCCAGTTCTCCTAGATACTCCCACACCTCCACAGGAAATTGGGAGAAATGGTTTTAATTTTTTTGCCTAATTCTACTGAGGCTATATGAGGCTTTGGATTTGAAGGATAGACTTGAGCTTTCCTTGTGGAGGGTAGGGAAGGTGGTAGTTTGAATGGGGGCAGGCTGAGGTTGAGCGGAACAGGCCCTTCCAAGACCTAAGGCAATGACCTCTGAATGTGAACTGAGTGCCACACCATCTTCTGCTCTTTCTGCCAAGCCTATTTCCAACAGTAAAAGGATCACCAGGAGATCCCAGGAGGTCCTCAGGGGACTGTTTCAATTCCAGAGTTACTCTTTGACCTTGAGTTGAAGGAAGTGAACACAGATGTCATGGATAAATGTTAAATCCTGGATAAATGTTAAATCCTCATCAACAAAATGGAGTTCTCCTTTGCCAAGGGACTGCGCTTGCCCAAAACTGATATTTGTTGTTGTTGTTGTTGTGGTGGTGGTGGTGGTGGTGGTGGTGCAGTGCTTAGAGACTGAACCCAGGGCCTCACACATGTTAGGCAAGTATTACACTGAGCTACATCCCCAGCCCTCCAAAACTGGTATACTGATGTACATTCTTGATGAGATTTTTGTGAAGAGCAATTTTGTACTTGAAAAGGACATCTGGAATATGCTGAACAAATTGAAGATCCTGAGATGAAGCACATTTGTACATATGCATGTACAGAACGCTTTCCATCAAAGACTTGTAGCAGCAACAATATCTGAATTTAAGGCAGTTGCCTAACTGTGATCTTATGCACTATGAATTCCTAAAGGTCCTCAAGTCTACACTTATACCAGAAAGACAAAAGTGTTGGAATTTGTGCACAAGCTCAATAATTTTTACCTGTGTTCCCATAGGTCACTGTATTAAGAGGTATTTTTCTGTACCAGGAATTGAACCCAGGGGTGCTTAACCACTGAGGTACATCCCCAGCCCTTTTTTATTTGTGTATTTATTTTTTGATTGATATAGGGCCTTGCTAAGTTGCTGAGACTGGCTTTGAAGTTGCGATCTTTGTGCCTCAGCCTCCTGAGCTGCTGGGATTACAGGCATACACCACTGTGCCCAGCTATTAAAAGGTTTTAACAAAAGATAAGGACAGAACCCAAGTCAGAATTTCAGGTCATATCAGTATTGATGCTGTGTATGTTGCTGGGGGGCATGGTCACTGCCAGTGGTACAGCTAATGCTTTTGCTATCACCAGCAGCAGACACAAGTGAGGCAGAAGCAGATTCTTCACTTTATGTTTGAAATAGGAAGTCAAATATCCTATAGTGAGTGCTGGGGTTGTGGCTCAGTGGTAGAGCACTTGCCTTGCATGTGTGGAGCACTCGGTTAGATCCACATCACCACATAAATAAATAAAATAAAGGTATTGTGTTCATCTACAACTAAAAATTTAAAAAGAGACTCCATTTCATTATTAAAAACAAATGCTGAATATTTTCTCTGATATAAGGAGGCTGACTCACAGTAGGGTAGGGAGAGGGAGCATGGGAGACATAGATGAATTCTAGATAGGGCAGAGGG
>NW_026000257.1:33143-41543 GCF_001458135.2 Marmota marmota marmota | reverse complement strand
TATATATATATATATATATATATATATATATATATATCCCCTATAACGAGAATATATATCCCCCTCACTGAAATGTAAGGGGGACACAAGATATATTCCATTGGGGTGCTTGCTATAGACTTAATTGTGTCTCCCAAAAATTCGTATGTTGAAGCTCTAACCCCCAATGTGACTTAAAGACAGGGCCTATGAGGAGATAATTAAGGTTAAATGAGATAGTAAGCATGGGGCCCAATACAATTAGTGTTCTTTTAAGAAGAAACTCCAGAGAATGCTTTCTCTCCTCATGTGAATGTGCCCAGGAAAGGCCTAGTGAGGACACCAGTTGTAAGGTTGCCATCTTCAAGGCAGGAAGTCTTTAGCAGGAAAAGGCCATGCTAGCACCCTGATCTTAGACTTATAACTCCAAACTATGAGAAAATATATTTCTGTTGTTGAAGCCAATCAGTCCACAATATTTTGTCATGACAGTCTGAACAAATTAACAGTGGTCTCATTTCATTTGGATAAATTAGTGATTTATCTGTTATTTATTATCTTTCAGAGTACTTCTTCATTTAATAGAATGTTCAATTGGTTTCAGAATTTATGCATGATTTGGCTAAACATTTTATTGTTTTCTCCCAGGTAGGGAGTATGAGTTTTACTATTTTCCAAAACTTTCTATGTCAGTTTGTGGTCTGGAAAAGGCCACATGGTATTAGGATAGGTTGCTTATTCAAAATGTACAAAAAATTCACCAATAAATATTTGCAATCTAAAAATGGGGGGTATAAATATGGTTATATCCTGACTTTTCCCCTTCCTTTTCAGTCTATTGTTCTATGAAATAGATAAATATACACATGAATTTCCTTAAGTATTCAATAACCTAGAGAAAACAAAAGCCTGATAAACACATATAATGACCTTTGCATTTATTTGTCAAACACTGATTGAACACCTGCTGTGTGTATGTTGATTTGCTAACTGTTGAAGTTTGTATGATAGTAAAAAAACATTCTCCCCTTAAACTATGCACAGTCAATACAGAACACTTCTTACCACAAATGTGGAGGTTTTCAAATTTGACTAATTTTCTGATTGTCTACAGACACCATCTGGGTGTACTACAATTCAATTCAATTCTATACATAACTGGAGTTAGCAAAGACCCCATGGGTTAAGGGAACAGTCCCAACAAGTCTGTCCCCATGGATTTGGATATGTTCACCAATCTGGAAGCTCTCAGAACCCCATAGTCCAGGATTTTTATGGAAACTTAATCATGTAGATGTGATTGATTATTGACTCTTTTTTGGGGGAGGAGGGGTATCAGGGATTGAACTCAGGGACACTCAACCACTGAGCCACATCCCCAGCCCTATTTTGTATTTTATTTAGAGACAGGATCTCAGTGAGTTGCTTAGGCCTTGCTTTTGCTGAGGCTGGCTTTGAACTATCGATCTTCCTGCCTCAGGTGCTGGGATTACAGGTGTGCATCACTGCGCCCAGCTGATTATTGACTCATTTTACAGTCCCTCTCCTCTTCCTGGGTGAAAGGAGGTAGATCTGAAAGTTCCAAGTTTCTAACCAAGGCTTGGTCTTTCTGGTGACCAAACCCCCCATGCAGGAGCCCACCCTCACTTACCTAAATAGAACAAAAGACACTTCTGTCACCCAGGAAATTCTGAGATTAGGAGCTCTGTGTCAGAAACTGGGTCAAAGATCAAATAGCAAAATGAAAGATGCTCTTATAGCATCCCATCACTCAGGAAGTTACAAGGGTTTTAGGAGCTCTGTGTCAAGGACTGGGGGCAGAGATGAAATAAATATTTCTCATTATTATATATCATAATAGAACAGAAGTATAAGGTAATATATCACCAAAAGCAAAGGTAAGAAATTATAACCCTCAAATTACCAATATTGTTTAAAGAAAACAAAAGAGGATATTATAGGAAGAAATTAAGAGAAAGTAAGACAAATTGTTTTAATTTTCCACAAAAACCCAAGTGTGAAAGTTAATTCCATGTATATATTATGTGTATTAGTGTTAGTGCAGGTATATATGGATGAAGAGATGCATTAAAAGGAAGACCAACAGAATATAGAAAGGGGGTCAAGAGGGAGGGAGGAGGGAAAGGCATAGGAAAGTACTGGGGAATGAAATGTACCAAATTATTCTATGTCCATATACAATACCACAACAAATTCTGCTTATATATAATTATAATGCAGTAATTAAAATAATAATAAAAGTGAGATCAGCATATAGCAAGCAGATCAAGGAGAGGGAGGAAGAGAGGGAAAAGGAAGGCACTGGGGGATGAGATTGATCAAATTATATTATGTGTGTGCACAAACATGGCATAATGAATCCCACTATTTTTTTTGGGGGGGTGGGTACCAGGGATTGAACTCAGGGGCACTCAACCATTGAGTCACATCCTCAGCCCTATTTTGTGTTTTATTTAGAGACAGGGTCTCAATGAGTTGTTTAGGGCCTTGCTGTTGCTGAGGCTGGCTATGAATTCACGATCCACCTGCTTCAGCCTCCCAAGTCTCTGGTATTAACAGGTGTGCACTATCATGCCCAGCATGAATCTCATATAATTATAATGCACAGATAAAAAATTAAAAAGAGAGATGTATTAAAGGATTGCCTCTGTTTGTTTCTGTTGCCATAACATATTACCACACTTGGTATCTTAAAATAAAACCCATTTATTTTCTCTGTTTTCATGATGTACAAATCCAGAAATATTATAGCTTAACTAGGTTCTCTCTTTATGGTCTCTTGAAACTGAAATCCTTTCCATTAGGGCAGGTGGGGAAGCCTTCCTTTCTACAGGCTCTGGGGACAAATCTGCTTCCAAGATTTCAGAGATTATTGGTAGAATTGATTTTCTTGGGACTGTAGGATTGGGGTTCCCATTTCTCATTGAATGTCAGTTAAGGTTCTTTCTCTCAGGAACTTCAGACTGCCTGCATTATTCTCACATGGCATCCATATCTTCAGACCAGCAGTTACATGTTGAGTCTTCATGCTTCAAATCTCTCTGACTTCCTTTCTCTTCCACACTCTACTTTTAGTGTGATTATATCAGGTCCACTTACATAATCCAAAATAAGGGCCCTATCTTAGGATCAACTGATTGGTAAACTTAATTACATCTGCAAAGTCACATAACATAGTCACAAGAATACACCACAGAATAAGGATCATGGGAGCCAAAATTCTGCCTAACACAGTCAGAAAAAAAAATAATTTCAGTCACCTCAAGGTAGAGACATTTCAAATGATCTCTACTTTTCTTCACAGACATTCCTGAGTTATTTGAATTTTGAGAATGATTCACATTTTCTAATTATAATCAGGAAAAATAGCTATTCTACAGGGAAATAAAGTGCACTTGGCAAGAGCCCTGGCTCTTCATTACAGATTAGTGTTTGGTGATGCAGGTGGGACTTCTGTAGACACCTGGTGAATCTAGAGGATATGTTATCCCATCCTGTCACTTTCTTGCTGAAGATTATCCAACTGATTTCCATACTTTCCATAATCTGGGAAATGCTAAAATTCATTTTTGTGAATTGAATCCTATGTGGGAATCTGTGTGTCACTCCATCCATCCCAGATGCCAAAGATAGTGTACTGAGCCTTTGCACCGGTTACACAATTTGAGTTTTTCAAGCCATTTGCAGAAGATCATTTCTAGCATAGCCATATGAAGATAAGTAAAGGCTAAGGGTATAGCTCAGTTGCAGAGAGCATTTAGCACATTTGAGGCTCTGGGCTTCATCCCCAGCACTTGAAAAAGAAAAGAAAAGAAAGAAGTTCCAATTCTGGGCTGGGAATGGCACAGTGTGTACTTAGCACGTGATAGGCACTGGGTTCGATCTGCAGTGCTGGGTTCCATCTGCAGTGTACACACACACACACACACACACAGAGTCAGCTGAGAATGATGACACGCATGCCTTCTAGTTCCAGCAACTTAGGAGGCTGAGGTAGGACAATTACTTAAGCCCACAAGTTTAAGACCAGCCAGAAAAGCATATTGAGACCCAGTCTACAAAATAAATAAAGTTTGGAAGTCACAGAAAAGCCCAGATTTTTTTCATTTTCTTTTGGGGAGAGTAGGAAGATTAGCTCCCAGTTATGGTGTGCTTGATTAACTGGCCAAGGCTAGTAAACCTCCTTCCCTGGTGACTCTCAGGCCTGACGAAAGAGAGAGAAGAGCAAACCCAGTCATGCACTGGTCTCTTCTGGACTAGGGGGTTAGCATTTCTGGTAATCCAGTCTTCTAAGTCCTAGGATTCCTGTTTTCTCATAAGAGATTAGAATAAGTGACCATTGTAGAGAATGAAGCCAGCCTTCCCATATTCTTTTCAATAACCAGGGATGTGACAGTCTTGAGTATTCCCTGTGAAGGAAGGGGAGAGTCTATGTTTTGTTAGGAACCCCCCGGGGTTATCAGAGTGAACAATCCATTCAAGTTAGGACTTCAGCATATGTAGGGTGAGCAGAGGTCTGCAAAACATCTGGGGTTATTGATGGCTGCAGCTGAGAACAGAGGCCACACAGGAGGCCTCTGTTTGGGACAGAAAAGATCTATCTGTATGGGGCAGACTTTGCAGAGACACTGAATGTTCCTATTATGGGAGAAGCCTACTATAGGTCTTCCCTTAGGAATAGAGTAGAATATAAATCTATATAAAAAAATTAAAAGAAAAAAACATGCTTATGTAAATATTGATCTTTGCAAGAAGCATAAAATATTCATAGTAATCACCTCTTATAGTAATATCAAGGGTCAGGAGAATATGAATTTTACATTCATGTATTACCATGTGAAAATTTTTAATTTTATGATAGGCCTATAATATTCATACTTATAGGGCACAGTATTATAGTTCAATATACATATATAATGTGTGATAATCAAATCAGAATAAGTAGCATTTTTATCTGCTCAAATATTATCATTTCTGTGTTGGGAACCTCCAAACTCATCTCCTCTCATTGTTTTGAATTATATCATTAATTGTTATAGATTATAGCCATTCTATTGTGCTACAGAACAGAACTATTCCTCCCCATAACTGTTTTTATGGTATGTATTTTCCCCACTTCCACTCATCCCCCTCCCCCTTGCCTTCCTAACATCCAGTGATCTCTATTCTACCCTCTACTTCTACATAATCAGCCTCTTTAACTTCCACAGATGAGTGAGAACATGTGGCATTTGTCCTTATGTACCTAACTTATTTCACTTAATAAATGTCCTCCAATTCCTTCCATGCTGCCATATATGAAAGAATTTCATTCTTTTACTCTGAATACTATTCGATTGTATATATGTACCATATATTTTGTTGTTTGTATTGTGGCAGAGAGTGACCAAGGTCTAGCAACCTGTCCCCTGGTTTTGTGTCTTCCCTGGTCTGTGGCCATGGACAGAGGCTTAATAGTGTCTCCCAGCCTTTGGCAGGCCCCTCAGTCCTGTTCCAAGTATACTGTTTGCTCCATCCCAGGGAAGAAGGCAAGGGCCATGGGGAGAGGTCATAAAGCTCTTCTCCACCTGACATTGACCCTCAGTTGGATTCCACAGGTGTATTGGGTCACTTACTTTTTGAATCCACATATCAGTTGTCTTCAAAACCCCTGAATATTTTTTCTTTCTGATGATCTGGGAATTATGAAAAATGTGTGTGATACAGCTAAGGAAGAAAAAATACCTTCACTGTGAAACATGAGAGCCAAGGTGAGTGGGAAGGCCCGTGGAATGGAGCATGTGATATTGACGTTCCTGGTGGAAGTGAGGAGGTTGCAATTGAATGTGTGTTTCCCTAGGAACAACGGCCCCTCCCTCTCTGCACAGCCCAGCTGCTGTAACACTGAGTTTATTACTTCCAAGTTCCTAAATTAACCCCATGATCACAGCAGTCTCTTTCTTAAATCATTCTACATTCATTCCAGCCTTGTTGAGACAACTGCTCAGACATAAGTATAGCTCTGTTGCATGAAGGATGCAGATTCATATGGAAAATTGGATTCATATTTCCTTCCACCCCCACATCCACACTCCCCACTCATTTCTATATTAAATCATTCCAGTCGCAGAAGCCCACTGGGTAAATTCATTCTGCATTCATCTCAGCCCTGTCCAGAAAGCAAACCAGAAATTGAAAGTACAGACCTGGGCCATAGGATCACAGTATAATAGGGACAAGTACATTCTTAGGCCTGTCCACCCACAACCTCCATGCCTCCAGATCCCCAGGCCACACCCACTCAATCTCAAGCACATGTCCTTCCAAAATGCTCAGTAAAATATGTGGAGCCAAAATAATTAATTATTTAAGCATTTACTTTGGATAAATAAAAAACAAAACTAGAGGGCAGTGGATTGTGTAAATGGATTTATTTCCCTTGAGTGTCTCTGTTTTACCGCTGCCCAATCTCAGAATTGAAAAGTTTACAGCGAGCTATATCCCAAATCTGCGGGTGACCTGGCCCTAGAATATCTTGAAGTGAAATGGCCTGGGATGTGTCCATGCTATGACAAGGAGAGATGAGTGACTAAGCAAAGCTCTCACCTCAAGCACTTGGTGAAACATGTCAGTAATTTCTAGAATAGTGATCACACAAGACAAACATGGATGATACATGGGTGAAGGCTCACCTAACAAAACTCCCTGAAATGGTGAGTTCTCCATGGAGCTCACCATGCAACTTAGAATAATTAGGGGAGATAACTTCATCCTCCAAAATAAAAGAAAACAGACACCTTCCTCCTATTCCTCACTGGAGGTGTTAAGAAATTAGACTTATTCTACAGGAGAGCAGCAGACAAATCACCAAGGTCACAGAAGCCATTATTCCAGGAAGATGTGATGAATAATAAGACCAGAAAGACCTAGCAGCCACAAGTTGTGGTCTCACAAGGTAGTGAGCAGTCCATACTTTTCTATATCTCCCTTGGCCCACTCTTAGAGTACATGAAAGGCTTTTTATCAGCAGTTAAAGTATTTCTTGGCCTGGGGGGTAACTCAGTACTAGAACATGTACTTAGCATATGCAAGGCCCTGTGTTCTATCCCCAGCACAAAAAGTTGATGTATTTCTGGTGTGTAGCCATGACTGTATTTCTGCTTTTTTGACCTCATCCTCATCTCTCTTTCTCTAGTTTTTCTTTTAGTCAAGCCTCCCAGCCTTATATGCAAGCTTCAAACTCAATGCCATGTTTCTGTTTGGTGACCAGAATAGGTGTAATAACAAAAATGTCAACAACAACAACACCCCATACTGAACAAATGATAGTGGGAATTATTTCAATTCATTTTATTGGGCTAAAGTCTACATTTTTTTCAAATATTTAGCAGCCTCTTCTGATCTGCAGAAGAAAACATAAAAAGCAAACATTTTATATAACTATCATAAGATTTCTATTGTGTCATATAAATGAGTATATTATATGTATATGCTGCATACCTATAATACATATGCACAGGCATGTGTATATGAATACATGTCAAGAAATAGAATATTACAGCCTTCCAGAAGCTTCCTGTATTCCCCACCCACTTTCTTTTCTGTTCCATCTAAGATTTCACTTTAAGTTAAGGACATTATTAAATATATATCAGCAATTTTTAATATATTATAGAAAACATATATACACACTTAAAGTAGTAATTAAGAAGTATACACTTCTATAACTACTGCATAGCTTAAAGAACAGAACACTTTTTGTAATTTACATTTAGTATGTCTTTTGACTATTGTTAAAAACCTTTACATTATTTTATTGATACTTAGAGTATCTTCATTTACACCCCTAGACTCTATAGTTTTGTCAGTACCTAAAGTATTTCATATGCAATCATGTGATACTTCTTTAATTTTTAAATTGTGTTTTATAGCTATATTGGGGTTCTTTTTGATATAATTACACAAGCATGAAACTTAATTTGCTCCAATTCAGTCCCCAGTACTTCCCCTTCCTCTTCCCTCCCCCATTCTCTTTCTTCTGCTCTACTTGTCTTCCATCTATTCATTTATATAGAGTTTTAAATTAATGCATTATAGATACACATAAATGGAAATCCACTTCAGTATATTCATACATGTACATAGGATAGTTTGTCAGTTTCATTCCACCATTCCTCCCCTTTCCCGTCCCTCATCCTTCCTTTCCCCCCTTCTCTACTCCACAGATTTCTCTTCTATTTTCATCGGACTCTCCCTCCCCTTTTTCCTCTTATTTTGCTCTAGCAAACATCTGACTCTTGATTTTCTGGGTCTCGCTTAATTCACTTAGCATAATGTTCTCAGTTTCATCCATCCATCAGCAAATGCCATAATTTCATTCTTCTTTATGGCTGAGTAAAACTCCATAATATCTGTCTCTTA